>NC_047526.1:33413936-33466436 GCF_902827115.2 Pseudochaenichthys georgianus | reverse complement strand
ACATATTTTTGAAGACTTGTGACCCAGGCAGAGCGTGGCTGTCCTTGCTCCGAACTGTCCGCTCTGTATTTTGTTTCAACGCCTCCTCTATGCAGAGCCATTAGCAGCAACACAGGCGAACGGCAGATCACCGCTGAAGAGTGTCTCTTTCTTTTTAACATTCACATTTGCTCCATTCATCAAAAACTGTAAAAACACTTTGCTGCGCCTTAAGGAGGAAAACAGCTTTTCTGTGTGACCGCCCGTTATGAAAAAGAGAGCCATCAGACACAAGGAGAAACTCACATAAAAAGACGTGTTTGGCAACACATAAAGGAATAATTCAGGTATATGATATGATGCAGGACAGCATTAACTACCGTCTACTAAAGGTTGTCTTTTTGTTTAATTCCTAAAGATGATTCACGTCTTTTAGTCCGTCACAAACATCCAATCCCAGGTAGAAAAGAAGCTGCGTATACATTATACATCCATAATTAAAAAGGGACCAAAAGGGTTATTTTCCTCTAATACTTTAATTTAATTTAAGCCATAGTTTACTTTATCAATGGGTTCATTAATGTTGAATACAATTTTCTTTTCTCTATTCATAATTCATGATTATTTGCACTACTGACATTCCCTCAATGCATTTTCCCACTTATACCAGCGGTTTGGGGATTCTCGCATTTAGAGATGAATGTCATTTTGTTTGTGGTGCTCCCAAACATTTTAAAAGTGTCTTAGAGCAGTGGTTCTCAACTGGTGGGGGTTTTCTATTTTGAAGGCCCGATTTTCAAACCCTGTGTAGGCGTTGGACTGGAAGTACCGGAGACCAAAAACGGTTTTGAAAACTTCTTTAAAGTAGTGATCATCTTCTCAATAAAACATATTTGCTGATGTTTTTTCGAGTCATCTGGCCAATCAGAATCAAGATAGTTGCCGGAAGTCCCCGGAATAACTTTGCGGTAGAACTATTCTTTATACATCCATGGGTACAACTTCAGATAAAAATGGACACATAATGAAACTATCTCCTCTTTGCTCTTCTCTCTGTGTGGAGCAGCAAGTTCAGATGTCAGAGTGAAAAACAAACAATGGCAGAAAATATTATGAATATGTCGGGTAGTAATAGATTTATTTATTTTCTTCTCAGAGTGTACCAGAATTCGTAGTTTGTATGTTAGTATTTCTAAAAATCTCCTGGGGGAGAATCCCCCCAGACCCCCTGCTGGGGTTGGGTTTTCAGCATGTGTGCCTTTTTATGTTGATTCCATCATCTCATTAAACCTTATTTAAAAGCATTGTTTAGTTCTGCAAAGGGATATACTGTATGCACTGTACTTCACTTGTATTAATATTGTATGCTGAAAAGCGTATATATTACAGCATGATTTTTTGTTGATTAGATTGTCGGGTTGCGATCTATTGACAAAGGAAAAAGTGGGTCCCGAGGCCTGACCAGTTGAGAACCACTGTCTTAGAGTACCCTAAAAAGCACTATATGAATAAAAATGTATTAGTATTGTTCACAAAGTATATTTAATACTATAAACTTGCATTATTCTGCATATATATTGTATTTTCTCGTATATTTCTCTTAAAACGATGCAAAAAAATAACACATTTAATTAATTTTCTGCAGAGATCAATACATGTAATCTTTTGTCACCCCCTCTCTTCATGCTGAGGGTCTCCTCTCCTCTTCCTCCCCCTCCTCCTCGTTGGACCCTGGGTGCTCCCTGCTTCTGTTCTGGGTGCTGACAGGCCCAGCTGTCTCCTCTTTTTTGCCCTTGGCTGTCGCTCATTAATTTCCTCCAAAGGCCCCTAAGCGACAGCTCTGCCTCATAGTGACCATACTTGGAGAAGGGGTGCTCAGCGGACTAACAGACACACATACCACGCACAAGTGTACACACACAAACACACACGGAAAATAAGGGGTCGCGTAAAGTCATACTGGGGATAAGAATGGATTCACAACATGTGATGACAGCGCTGCTCTTCAGTACAACGGAAAATACACAATATTGCAGTTTTTTTACCTTCATATTTCTCTATTCTCAGTCGCATGAATAAACGTGAAATACAACGCCCTATAAGGCTCATCGTACTGTAGGCTAAAACAATTATAAATACAGAGACTATAGTTGACATTTACATGTATGCATATTCTTTAAGATTAAGTGGATAATCAGCACATTCCCTGAGAACATAAAATCATACATTTTACAGAAAATGAAAGAGATTAAAGTGACAAATTTACTAGAAGAAAAATTGGAAGTATGTCCAATTATTTTCAAAAAGAAACCTTATCGCTTCACTTTGCAATGTTGGATCAACCTCATCACACGAAAGAGAAGTTCAGAAGGATTTCTTCTCGAATCAATTTTACCTCACAGAAATACCAAAGCTTTTTTGATAGAAATGTATAATTACATTTGGGAAATTCCAAGTACTCTTTCAGTGCAATTCCCATTCCCTTAGCCCAGATTGTTTTGTAATCGTTATTGACTATGGGACTAATAGACTGTCGTACAAAAATAAAATATATTGGCTACATGATGCAAGTTTAATAAACATAAACCATGCTGCACCTATGTAATAGTATATATTGGGGTACAAGACATGCCTGTGTGCATACATGGAGTACAGATTGTAAATGTACAGGTCAAAGTGTGCTGCTGTTAAATTAATGTTGCAAAGTTACAACCTTTCCCAAAAACTCTTGAGGTCAGTAGAGTGTGTGTGTGTGTGTGTGTGTGTGTGTGTGTGTGTGTGTGTGTGTGTGTGTGTGTGTGTGTGTGTGTGTGTGTGTGTGTGTGTGTGTGTGTGTGTGTGTGTGTGTGTGTGTGTGTGTGTGTGTGTGTGTTGTGTGTGTGTGTGTGTGTGTGTGTGTGTGTGTGTGTGTGTGTGTGTGTGTGTGTGTGTGTGTGTGTGTGTGTGTGTGTGTATTGTTGTTAATCACAGACCCTCAGCCCAGCCTCACGCCCCCTTCACTGCCTCTCCGAGCAATGTAAATTAGATCTGTTAATGAATGTTTTCTCTCATCACATACAAGTGCAAAGTAACTATGCCGTGTATGCCCACCTTGCCTCTCCGTTTACCGCCACAGTGTGCCAAGCATTCAGAGTAAATGAAAATATACACAGGCGCAACCATGCCTGGCATGCCCTCTTAACAAGCTGCAGAAACACTGCGAGACACGGCTGCTATGCTGCGGGGAATCTTGGGAATCTCCGAGCTTACAGCGGCGAGCTCCTCGCTCTCCGGCTTTCACTGATCACCATGTCACAGAGCCGCGTTTCTACCGAGAAGCTATTTAAGTCAGAAATATGAAGTACATTTCCATCTCTATCAGCTTCATGACCATCAATAGTCACTTGTAAACATAAAAATGCAAAAGATATTCCAGTAATTGCATCTTCTGAGGCCATTGTATAAGCTAATGATGGTCCTATCAGCTGCAAACAGCTTGAAGCAACATGTATTACATGTATTTATGCATTAATGGTTTGGTTACAGTGTTGAGCATCCTATTAAGTTTCTATGGTATTTATTAGATCAATCATATTTGCCTTTTCACACAAATACTTTATTTTTTCATACAGTAATTTAATTAAAAGAAAAACATTTTTAAATTGATTCAAAAGACGAGTTAAAAACAGTTTTTGCTGAAGTTTGGTGGGTAATTAAATAAAGAAAATTAATGTTTATATTAACATTTATTATTTAGTTTATTATATTACATTACATGTCACTTGTTAGACGCTTTTATCCAAAGCGCCTTACATACTCAGTAGGCTACTGTGGACAATCCCCACAGGAGCCATTTGGGGTGAAGTGTCTCAGGGACTCAACGACATGCTGACAGCAGTAGGACTCGAACCTGCTACCCCCTGTTTATCTTGTACTCTTATAAAAATACTGCTAATAAGTAAACACATGGTAAAACAAAGCAGGTAGCTGTATGGGAATTAATGAGGATACGGTTTTGAGAGAATAAATCAAAGATAAGAAATAAGATATGAATGTGTTAATTGGTGAAATTCTTGTGCCACACATACAGTAGCTCAACAATGACAGAAAAAAAACATAAGAATGTCTAATAAAGATAACCCATGTGTGATGTACGTTATATGAATCAAATCAAGTAACCTCAGCTATACTTTTAATCTTAAAAGAGGCCACACATGTATTATGGTTGTCAATTAAACAAAAAATGCAAAAAAAAATTCCTCAGTCAATATAACTGAGACTATAACAGCTTAACATCGACACAAAAGCAGTTGGCGGGAATTACAAAGCTTAGATAAAAAGTGTATAACTTTTGACAAATAATAATTAAAACATGAAATATTCAACTTCTAAAAAAGTTACGTTTCAAATCATGTTTTGTCTTTGATATAAGATGAGATAGAAAACCCCAGAAAGCTCTAATAAATACAAAAATAGGTGATTCTTGCACGTCTCAAATGAAGTTATTTTGAATAATCTTTACTATTAACTTAAATAAGATAAGAAGAATGTCATTAATACACAAATACAACAGAATTATTTGGCCTAAATTGTCCCTTGTTTATCTCTGTCTCTCGTCCACTCCTCTTGCAGTGGCAGAGTCCATATAACAGACATGGTAACAGCTTAACGTTGAATTAACAGCAGTCGGTGTAAACTTCGTGTAACCGAAGGCAGACGAGCGTGGAGAAACCTTAGCAGCGGTGTTAAAACTCTGCCACATTCGTGGGATTGTGCCCTGCGTGACACAGATTCCTGACACAAATCCTCCGTTGGTGTCTCCATAAAAAGAGAAGAGTGCAGTCTGCAAACCAGGAATTTGGGGTGTCGCAGCGAGCAGCAGGAATTCACGGCTCGTCACAGTTCATCTCTGCAGGAGAATACGAGACACTGAATCCTCCACGCTCACTTGTTCCAGATCAGTTTAATTGCGTGGAAAGATGCAGCAATTCTGTCGAAATATTTCCCATAATTCATGCGTTTATATCCGAAGAGTTGACACATATAGATACTTAACATTTTTACAATACCTCATTATTGTCAAGGCTACATCTTACTTCATTATCTCACAGCTTGTTTTAAACCGTAATGTATCCTTAAACATCTCGAATTATGTTCATAATTCATAATTCCAGATGTAAGAGAAATGTGTATGGAAATTTGAGTGTGTAGTGCCGAGAGATATGGAGTCAGAGGCGGTGCAAGGAAGGTGCAAGAATAGTTATTTATTCACAAGCTGCAAAGGACATGTTGTCGGGTCGCAGCCCGGGTCGACAAGAGAGAGAGCCAAGAGGGCACACCTATTTATAGGTAACCCATAACATGTCCGTGTGGGAACAATAACCGCAACTGTAGTTCCAAGTTTGAATTATGTCCCAGTGGTTAAATAGGTGGTCACCACACAAGCCCCCCCAGAATTCAAACATGGCAAAAAAATATATCCCCACGTCCGTGGAGGAAGCACCACAAGGGCCGAGGAGGGTGGGGCCGCAGGTGAGGACCGGGCCATGAAAGGGGGCCGCAGGAGAGGGCAGGGGCCCTAACGAGGGCGAGGGCACCCACACCGGGGGCGGGCCGTCGTAAGGGGGCCGCACTAGGTGTTGCGGAGAACCCAGCAGGAAAGAGGGCAACCCAGCCGCAGGCAGACGCACAACGGCGGCGGGCATGAAGTCCTCGGCAGGCGTCGAGGTATCCCCGGAAGAGAGGAGCAGTCCCCCCCGGGAGGAAGGAGCACAACCCGGCCGCAGGCAGGCAGGAGAGGCCAGACAGGGTCCCGGAGTGCGCCACCCATGGGCCGATGGAGCATGGGCGACGTCCGGAACTGTCGAGGCGAGAGGGGGTCCAGGAGTGCGCCACCCAGGCGTCGATGAACGTGAGTGGCGTCTGGATATCCCCGGAAGGCAGGAGAGGCCAGACAGGCTCCGGAGCGCGCCACCCACGGGCCGATGGCAGCATGGGCGACGTCCAAAACCGTTGAGGCGAGACGGGGTCCAGGAGTGCACCACCCAGGCGTCGATGATACCGTGAGTGGCGTCTGGAACCGCCGTCGAGGTGGTGAAAAAGATGAGAGTGTCCACATGAGGTCAACCGGCTAGTCGAACCTCCTCTCCGGCACCGGAAAGAATTGTCAACAGTCAGATGTTAACAGAAATATGTCGACAGCCGTTAACAGCTAGCCGTTAGCCGCTAGCTGGCAGCCATGGGCAGCTGCTAGCTGTCGTTAGCCCCTCGTGGTTAGCCGCTAGTCGTCGTCAGCTAGCGCAGCCTGGACGTGCAGCCGCACGCCCCGAAGAAACAAGCCCACGAGGTAGCAATCGGGTTGCTGGTCGACCCAGCAGGTCGTGCATCGTCCCCCTGCTGGTTGGAAAGCCGATGCGGGAACGGCGAGCAACGTCCCCAGCTCTTCTGCGGGGCGCGCACCGAGCCTCAGTCCGCGTGCCGGTGGCAGCCACGGACGATTCCAAAAATCCCCGGCATTTCGAGAAAGAAACATGAGTTCCTTTTGCCGTGTTTGGGTCCGTCCCGGAAACTTCTCGAGACTTGTCGGGGTCACCAGTGTAGTGCCGAGAGATATGGAGTCAGAGGCGGTGCAAGGAAGGTGCAAGAATCGTAATTTATTTACAAGCTGCAAAGGACATGTTGTCGGGTCGCAGCCCGGGTCGACAAGAGAGAGAGCCAAGAGGGCACACCTATTTATAGGTAACCCATAACATGTCCGTGTGGGAACAATAACCGCAACTGTAGTTCCAAGTATGAATTATGTCCCCGTGGTTAAATAGGTGGTCACCACAAGTGTCACAACTACAGCAGGCAAAAAATACGTCCAATTTTTTTTATTATAATACCAAGCAATTTATAGATTCTGCAATATACAATAACACTGTAAGATAATATAATATACAGTCGATACTGTATACTAAATATAATACACAGATAATAAATACAAAGCGGTGATGTTTAAAACTAGAGTTTAGTCGATTTAGCTACAATAGCATTCTGTGCTACTCCCTGTGTGTATTTAAGTAACTTATGCTGACTTAAGGTAAGGTACATTACATTACAGTACATTACATTGTTGTTTGTAACCGTTTATTAAAGTGAGTAGGGTTAGTTTCCCCCCTCCCCCTTACATTCTCAGTGGCTCACTCCCAGCTAGAAATTGTTGGTTCTAAAAACATCATTGTTCTAGGAATGTTTTCAGGGGGAACTTTTCTTTTGGTTCCCAGAATGTTCTTCTGAAAGGTAGGATAGCATTCTCTAAAAACTATAACATTGTTCGAACATTATGCCCTACTATTCTTATTCAGCTGCAAGTTCGATTTGTTATGTTGCCAGAATGAGTAGGATAACGTGCTTTATCGTTCCAATTTATCAGAAGTCTTCTTCTTTTTTTTTTAAATGCGAGCAGCAGCGAGTACAAGTCACTGTCGGTGTCACATGTACTCGTACTTGCCAACCCTCCTGATTTTCGCGGGACTCCGGAGATCCCGATTGCATTGCCCTCTCCCGGTTTCCTCCCGGGGTTATATTTCTCCCGCATTTCTCCCGATTTCTGACAAAATCAGATTTACTCAGGACTGTTTCCACTCGGACTTTAATACAGCCACAATAAGCATGTTAATGTTAATCTGATACAGCTCCGGCGATCCACTAGCACCACCCCTTGATGGTTTACCGTGTCGAATGCAGCAGACAGGTCCAACAGGATGATGACAGAGGAGAGGGAGGCTGCTTTGGCAGTGTGCAGTTCCTCAGTGACAGCAAGGAGGGCAGTGTCTGTGGAGTGACCTGCCTTGAACCCAGACTGGTGCGGATCCAGAAGGTTGTTCTGATGGAGATAACAGGAGAGTTGTTTAAAGACAGCGTGTTTTAGACAGGAACGGGAGGAGAGAGACAGGACTGTAGTTTATAACATCAGACGGGTTGAGAGTGGGTTTCTTCAGGAGAGGGTTTACTCTTGCCTCCTTGAGAGTGTTTGGAAAGTGACCAGAAGTTAGAGAAGTGTTGATGAAATGGGTGAGAAACAGTAGAATATCAGGAGCGATAGTCTGAAGGAGGTTTGAAGGAATAGGGTCCAGAGGACAGGTGGTAGGGCGGGCAGAGGTAATGAGGGTAAGAACCTCACTTGGAGAGAGAGGGGAAAAGGAGGTTAGTGTGCTGGTGAAAGGAGGGTCTGGTGACCCAGCGGTGAGTAAAGGTGAGTCAGAAAAGGAAATCTTCTGCTATGCATGTAGAGATTTCGGTTCAAGTAAGTCAGATGCCTTCACCACAACTGGCTACAACAACTGGCGCCATGCTCTTATAGGCTACGTGATAAGGGACTGGGAAGGCACGAATCAAGCAAAGAGCACATAGATCCATAGATCTCTTAATGTTGCTCTCAAAGTGCACCAGGTTGATGCTTTTAACTTCAATATTTAAAAAAAAAATCTTCCCGGGGGAGCATGCCCCCGGACCCCCTAGAGGAAGTGAGGACCCTCCGAGAGGGTGTTAGGTCCACTCCCCACTTATAAAAATAGCACTTTACCCCTGCACCCTCTCTGATCTCAGATGCACCCTGAGTCGTTTTGTTCTGGAACCGGGATGTGAGTGAATGTTGGCGTGCAAATTCGTTTGTATACGTCCTATTCATTGTCTCAATGCACTCATCCATCTTAAGAAAGTTATCACCAAAAATGTTAAGAATGTTTTTAGAGAACGTTATCCTACCTTTCAGAAGAACATTCTGGGAACCAAAATAAAACGTCCCGCTGAAAACATTCCTAGAATAATTAATGGTAACAAACATTTCTAGCTGGGAACTCACACATGCCACCGCAAACATGCAATATCTGCTAACAGCTTATCATGAGTTACGTGCTTGTTTGTTTTTTGCGAAAGGGAAATATGGTGACATCAGATTTTTTTAAAACATCCTTTTCAAACAAATGCAACGAGTTTGTTTTTTAAAGTGCTCTAGAAATAAATCTGACGTTGACCATGACCGTGTTAATATTTGCCATCACAGGAACGTTTTATAAAAAGAGAATAACATCCTGAAAACATTTTCAGAATGTTGCTTGGAGAATGTTCTTCATTTGTTAGCATGTAACATTGAGGGAACGTTTTATAAAGAACATCTGTACACATCCTTAGAATGTTGCAGGCAAAACGTTCCACCTTTGTTAACACATCACAACTTTCCGTCATCTCAGGCCTCAATAACATCCTCAAAACATCCTCTGAATGTTGCAGTTCAAACGTTATGTCTTAGTTAACCTTAAACCTTGTAGGAACATTATTTGAAATAATAAACATCCTAAAAAGGTTCTTTGAACATCAGATTAAAACGTTTCTTTAAAACATTATTAGAACCTGTAGGTAATGTTAGCCAAAGTTGTGAGAACGTTCCTGGGCCGTCAAACAGCTAACGAGCTAGCAATAGCAGCAAGATAGCTAGCTGTTAGCTAGCTGCTAGCTAGCCCTACCACATCAAAACAAAACAGGAACAAAGTGGCAAAGTGGCTTTAATTGATTGGATGTTTGTATCAAGTGTGACATTGACAATTGGTTTCAACACTGTGTCGAAAACGCTAAAAAGTTGATAATATTTAAATTGTTATGCTTTTTTAACAAATGCTAGAAAAACATGTCTCGCATAAAAAAAACGTTTTACTGGAGAAATGTTTCTTTCGATGCTTCTGGGTGTTATTGAGGCTTAAGCATACTTGCCAACCTTGAGACCTCAGAGAGCATTTCAAAACCACCGCGGGGGGGGGGCTTATTGTAGTTGTAGCCTAAGTGCAATGTCTTGCCGCCTGTAGCACCATCCTTGATGGAGCATATGTGTGGGCTGGACCTGTATTTTACAGGAAAGGAGTGAGCAGAGGGTAGATTCTTGTGCTGTTTTATGTGACTATCTGCCTCACCCTCTCAGACTTTGAGTTGCGCGCGCTACTAAAGAGACGCGCTACCATGGAAACCAAACAATGGTGTAGCTGTATTAAAGTCCGAGTGGAAACAGTCCTGAGTAAATCAGATTTTCTCAGAAATCGGGAGAAATATGACCCCGGGAGGAAACCGGGAGGCGTCTATCGTTTTTCCAACCCAGTTTAGATTTAACCACGCCCACTTCCGCATTACGCAAGGATCGACGTAGCTCTACGCGATAGCGTCATTGCACACCCGCAAAATCTGAATCTGACAAGCGAAATACCGTCCTTTTAAACGCCCCCTAATATACAATATAATAGTGCTTCTTTGTCAATATGACTGACGACCACACTTATGCAGTGCTGTTAATTCATCATTTAATATTAATTCCTGATGGATATTAGAGGGATACATTAGCAAACATCTGTATGTATAGCCTATATATAATGTTTCGTTTTTTTGTTTGTCATGTAACATATTGACGTTTTGACCTTCTGTTTAGGATGTAAAGGTATCTATTTAATATTTTATTTAAAGATAGACATTTATAATATGTTATAAATGTCTATTTTGTTATTTAATACAACATATAACATTTGACATTAATAACAGGCATGATTATTACCCTTATTCAGAGTGCCTAATAAATGTATATATTTTTTTACAGTGAAGATTTTGGCTTTTTTGGGACCATCGCACATGTGTGTAAGTAACAAGTATGCTGTATAATCTGCAACAACTGTCAGGTGGTGTTATTGATTATCTTTGCAAAAGAGCCCCCACCAATATAGCTACGTCGATCCTTGCGGAAGTGGGCGTGGTTAAATCTAAACTGGGTTGGAAAAACGATAGACGCAACTGGGAGAGGGCAATGAAATCGGGAGTCTCCCGCGAAAATCGGGAGGGTTGGCAAGTATGGGCTTAAGAAGTATTTAAGTCAAGTTAGCTTCGTTTGAATTCAGTTGAGTTAGATGTATTTCAGTTAAAGCTTTGGTAGGTTGTAAAGTGTTAAAAGTTATCCAACTGAAAATCCCAAATCCCATCTTTTCAAATGAAAGTAGCTGGAAACACTCGCTCCAAATGTCACTAAATGTATTGGAACATATCCTTCAAATCTTCCTCCAAGCCACTCCTCCAATTATGAACATTAACAACAAACATGGATATTGATGGTCATGGCAGCTGTCGAGGAAACAGCTTCGGGAAAAGTTTTAAAAAGAGCATTTTACTTATTGATGTCAGAGTGTGTTTCAACAAATACTAAAATATGTTTCTTAAACACACCACCCTCTGTAGTTTCAATTTAAATTGGGTTTATTTAGGTTGAATTAGATTAAATTGAGTTAAGTCAGCTAAATCGGAACTAGTAATTGTATTGTAAGGCAACTTCAAAGAGCACAACAAACATTAAAACAGAAGAAGGATAACTTTTTGACAATTATAAGATAATTAACAAACATTACTTAGTCATTTAGGAACTATTTTCTTAGGGGGTCCAGGGTCTTCGCGGCTCCTTCTATTATTACCAACAGCCTCGTTGGTTTGTGTAACCCCACCTCCTGCTCATCAAGACCAACAGCTTATATATAATCTCCTCGACCGCATTATCTCTTTAACTAAACACAGAGACATGATCCCCACG
Organism: Pseudochaenichthys georgianus; assembly: GCF_902827115.2. Classification (NCBI taxonomy): domain Eukaryota; kingdom Metazoa; phylum Chordata; class Actinopteri; order Perciformes; family Channichthyidae; genus Pseudochaenichthys; species Pseudochaenichthys georgianus. Next base: position 33,454,885 of record NC_047526.1, on the reverse strand, counting down.
TTGATCTGGGTGCAAACATATTACAAAATCAAAGCTCAACTAATTGTTCGTTGTTCAATCTTAAATGTTGTTCTTATGAAGTTATTATTGCTGCTATGTACAATGGGGTTTTCTTGCTAATTGCCAGGGAAGAACAAACTCAAGGGTGTAGGTCAATTAACTTTGGTTTCTTAATTAAGTTAATCCTCCCAATGAGTGTGTAGTGCCAACAGCTGTAATGTTAAGAACAACACCTATGGGTGCTGATGGCCGGGTTATCAGCATGATATTGAAGCTTCGGCAGCTCGATCAGGTTTCAACTCACTATTTCGAAGGGACCTGTGTGTGTGTGTGTGTGTGTGTGTGTGTGTGTGTGTGTGTGTGTGTGTGTGTGTGTGTGTGTGTGTGTGTGTGTGTGTGTGTGTGTGTGTGTGTGTGTGTGTGTGTGTGTGTGTGTGTGTGTGTGTGTGTGTGTGTGTGTGTGTGTGTGTGTGTGTGTGTGTGTGTGTGTGTGTGTGTGTGTGTGACAGAGACAGAAAGGCAGCAAGTTAGAAGTAGAACTGAAACCTTAGTAGGGCAGCAGAGGAACAAGGAAGTGGAGGAAAGCTTGTGTGTGTGTGTGTGTGTGTGTGTGTGTGTGTGTGTGTGTGTGTGTGTGTGTGTGTGTGTGTGTGTGTGTGTGTGTGTGTGTGTGTGTGTGTGTGTGTGTGTGTGTGTGTGTGTGTGTGTGTGTGTGTGTGTTTGTGTGGGTGTGTGGGTTTGTGTAGGTCCTGTGACCGGCAACAAGACTCTTCTGTCATCCGACGACCATCTTGCAGTGTTTAGGGATGAGGTCAGACTCCCTTTTTCTGTGTGTGTGTGTGTGTGTGTGTGTGTGTGTGTGTGGTGTGTGTGTGTGTGTGTGTGTGTGTGTGTGTGTGTGTGTGTGTGTGTGTGTGTGTGTGTGTGTGTGTGTGTGTGTGTGTGTGTGTGTGTGTGTGTGTGTGTGTGTGTGTGTGTGTGTGTGTGTGTGTGTGTGTGTGTGTGAGAACGAGAGAGAGAGAGAGAGAGAGAGAGAGAGAGAGAGAGAGAGACACCTGCCTCCAGTGTGACAGCTCTATGAGCGTCCTCATGAATCACTAGTCATGTGGTTGCCCTCATCTCATGTACCCGAGTTAGAGTTAGATATGTCCCTGAAATCTGGCCGTGTGTGTGTGTGTGTGTGTGTGTGTGTGTGTGTGTGTGTGTGTGTGTGTGTGTGTGTGTGTGTGTGTGTGTGTGTGTGTGTGTGTGTGTGTGTGTGTGTGTGTGTGTGTGTGTGTGTGTGTGTGTGTGTGTGTGTGTGTGTGTGTGTGTGTGTGTGTGTTACAGAGAGAAACATAGACAGGCAGAGGTCAGGTCAAGGTTAGGGTACAGCGCTTATTTCATACGTCCATTTAACACACTGTCACATTAAATAGAAACTGTTTATTTCTTACTCATATAAAAACTGTCCAATGCCACATCTCTGTCTCTGCGTCACGAAATCAACGTGACATTATATCAGGCCTTCAAGGAATTGAGAGTGAATACATTGTGAAACTTTTGAAGGGTTCACATACTGTACTGTATATGTCATGTTCCTTTAACATATTGAAGATGGATGAAAGACATGGATAGCTTTTGTACACGATTGATATGGTCTTGGCAAATCTAACCCTGAGCTAGATGTTTGGACAGAATAGTATGTTTTCATATATTTAAATTAAAACAAATTGAATTTTGTCGTTTATCTTTATGTTTTGAAGTGTTTGAAAGAGTCTGCCAAAACATTTTTCTCATACTTGAAGAAATTAAGGCTTGTGTTTGTTTGAGATCGAGAGAGAGAGAGAGAGAGAGAGAGAGAGAGAGAGAGAGAGAGAGAAAGAGAGAGAGAGAGAGAGAGAGAGAGAGAGAGAGCTCAGATACACACAAACACACACACACACACACACACACACACACACACACACACACACACACACAGAGAAATACATTCTTACGGTATAAAAGAAACAAACTATTCACCACAGTCAAGCCCATCTCCCTCATAGAAAAGACGATATAAAAGACTTCAGAGGTCTCTTTTATTTATTTATTTGACAGGGAAATCTCTGTAAATGCGCCAGAGTTAGCCAACAGGCTATCTTTCGTCTGTAGTCCCTTGGCAGATGTTGAAAGTCATCCTAAAAACAAAAATTCACTTCAAATAACAGGTAAATACAATCAGTAAAACAACATTCAACATAGATGCTTATATTATGATAAAAGCATCTATAAAAACATAAAAACTAAAATACATATTCACAAAGTAGACAGATAGCAACAGGTCAAGGCACATGTACAAACAGAGCGTTGTAAAGTGCAGATTGTGTCAGTGTTGACTTTCCACTCACCATGTTTTTAAGTCTAAGGTATAAATCTAAAGGATGATCTAAATCAGGGGTACTCAAAGTGCGGCCCGCGGGTCAATGGCGGCCCTCGGAAATGTTTCTGACGGCCCGCGATAGTTAATGTGACACGCTGAAATGCATGCGTTATATTTTAATCCTCCGTGGTTGTATCTAGTAAGAATTAGAATGAGTAGCTTTCCAGCGATATCTCCTGTGAGACTGTAACCAGGGCACAGCAGCCAATATGGCCGCCCAAACAGCTTGACTTTACACTGTGTGGGATTGGTGGATTCGTGTGTCCGTCAAGGAAATCTCGGCCGGCAGCCATCATGGTCTGAAATGACCAATGGACATCGAGAAATCACTAAGGGCCTACCCACCAAGTAAACAAAACATAAACCACGTGTCTCCCATCCGTTTACGTCTGTGAGGGGAGAGAGAGAGACAGAGAAAAAGGCTAAAAAAAACTTTACAGTTGCCGACTTCGCTAGAGATTGTTTTCGCTAGCAGCAGTGAAGATAGAGCCTCAGAACCTGAAGTTTTCAACTCTTCTGAAGAAGAAGAACTGCTTATCCTTATGATGCTTATATTATGATAAAAGCATCTATAAAAACAAAACTAAAATACATATTCACAAAGCAGACGGATAGCAACAGGTCAAGGCACATGTACAAACAGAGCGTTGTAAAGTGCAGATTGTGTCAGTGCTGACTTTCCACTCACCATGTTTTTAAGTTAGATTTAAATCTAAGGTCTAAATCTAAAGGATGATCTAAATCTAAGTGCTACCCCGAGACCCGACCACGGATAAGCGGGAGAAGATGGATGGATGGATTTAAATAAACTGCAGGTGTTTTGTTCTCTAATCTTTACTGGGATTGAGTTCCACTGTCGTGCAGCTTTAAAAGAAAAAGAAGATTGGCTGAATGAACTCTTCCTTAATTGAACAACGCAGTCCCCTCTTGTTGCAGCACTTGTTGACCTCGTTACAGGTGTGCCTATGGTGATAAAATGTCTGAGCGGAGGTGAGGTAAGGCCGTGTATTATTTTGTACATGAGGGAAGCATTTGCATATCTCATTACATTTTCCCAGCTCAACAAGTTCTATTTTGTGAGTATTGGGCAATGATGAGAATAAACTGACTTCTTATCTACTATTTTAAGTGTTTGTTTGTATAATGATTCCAGGGGTTTAAGAGTGGCTGTACAGGCATGTGAGCAGGTTGTTAAGCAGTAGGTGATATGAGATAGAACCATAGAGGGCATGCAGTTCCTGGTAAACTGCATGGTCCTGGTAAAGGACTTGGTGAAGAACATACATACAGTATTACTGACATTACAGCATTGCCGTCGACAACAGCTTCTGACTTGGCTCACCTTGGCAAGACCAAAAGACGTTAATAAGACTCATAATTGCATCCTTAGCTGCACCTCAATAGCTGCTTCATCTCATCAAAGTCGAATTTAATTTCCAATTTAAATCACGGGACTCTGATTCCGCATTTGTTTTTCCTTCTACGGCCTTGTCTTAGAAATACTTCGCAGTTAGTGTGCAGTTAGCGTATAAATGATTTCTTTACGCTGCTTTTGATAAAACTCTGCATATTATGAGAGAAGTGTTTTTCTCATTCTTAATGGGACTTGTAAACTAAAAACTTTGTAGTTTCAAGCAAATCTCCTCATTGCAAAGGATATAATAATGCATTAGCTTGCCCTTCGTTTAATATATTTTCTAATTAAAAAGGTGTTTTTTCTTTTAAGTTCATAATGGGACTTGTAAAACTTTTCAGATTAATGCAAAAAATTTCAGCAAGAAAGAATATAATACTCCAACAATCTTCATTTAATGCAGTTTTTCTCATTTGGAAAGATTTCCTCAGTCTCTCCCTTTGCACAAAAAGGAAAGGACACAAATACCACAGAAGTGTTTTTGAGACGGTGGAAAATAAAAGTTGTAGAAAAAGAGAAAAGCAACTATTCAGCACTTAAAAACTTCACGGTAAAAGCTCAGGGCTGTTCTTTGTGTGCTTAATAAAAATGTTTTCCTTGGTTGTCTGAATGCAGGGAAGTCTTATCTCCCCGTGTGTCAGAACTTTGTTCCACCAGTGGCATTATGGGTCAGAAAAGTGTCCACGTCTCGAAGGTTTTCGTATAAAACAGGAAAAATGTTTTCTCTAAAATGTGATACAATAGTCAGTTCTGCAGTGTGTGTGTGTGTGTGTGTGTGTGTGTGTGTGTGTGTGTGTGTGTGTGTGTGTGTGTGTGTGTGTGTGTGTGTGTGTGTGTGTGTGTGTGTGTGTGTGTGTGTGTGTGTGTGTGTGTGTGTGTGTGTGTGTGTGTGTGTGTGTGTGTGTGTGTGTGTGTGTGTGTGTGTGTGTGGCTGCTGTCTGTCTGTCTGCGCTTGAATAAAGGAGTATTCTGTATTTTCTGTATTGTCGTCTTCCTCCTCTCCTTCTTCTCTGACCTTCTATTGTGAGTTGCTTGGAGACTGACAGAAAAGAGGCGATGTGTCAGTGGGACCCTTTATACTCTCTCTCCCCCCCCCCATCTTCCATCCTCCATCATCCTCCCCCATTTACCTCCAGTTCCTCATCTCTCTCCCCCCATCATGTCTGTCTCTCTGTCTTTGTCTCTGTCTTTCCCTTCAGATATCAAACACGCTCTCACTGTCCTCTTGTATTCACCGCACCGAGTCATCCTCCCATACAATGTTGGTGCTGTCTGGGTAATAGGGTACACACACACACACACACACACACACACACACACACACACACACTCACCTTTTATCTGCAGCTTTTCATTGTCCCCTCACTCCTTCACAAGAGACATTGGCCTTGGGATGGATGTGTGTTTGCCCTGTGAAACATTTGATGTTTCGCCTAGATGTGTATGTTTTTCCACATGCAACAATCAGGCTAAATTGATTTGATCAACCCCCCTCCCATACCGTGAGTGTTTGTATACCAATACATCAGCTATAGCGCGATTTGATTGATTTCCATTTGTCTGTTGTCTGTTTTTGCACCTGTGTTGCTGGGAGTGAATGGGAGGGGAATATGCCACATAGTGATCTTTCTCCTCTTAACAAGACTATTTATCAGGTGGCTCCTCGGTCCTTGGTGAGCGCGGGTCTTTTCATTACCCCGGCTTCTTTATCTGCCAATTCAAAGAAAACCTTCAACAGGAAAAAACAGATAGGAAAAAGGGGGTACATGACAAGAAAGGCTTCCTTTTCTTCAAAGCTGCACAATGAAAAGAGGGCTGATTCGTTTTTAATTAAAGGAAGATATAGCTAACGAGCCGCTGCTAATTAAGAGCATCCCGCGACAAGGATGCTAAGAAGAAATGTGTCTAGCATACGTTAAGCTGAAATGCTAGAAATGTTCATTAAATGCTTTGCTTTTGCCTTGCATAATTATTCGTTTTGTGTCGTTTGAATGACCTGCATGACTTCTTAGCTCCTGGGTGATGGAATATATTTCCCCCCAACAAGTGTCAAGTCCGGGGGGGTTTTTTCTGCAAAAGCCTCGAAGCCCGACACCTGGTAACGAGAATGTATCCGCTGCCCCTTTATGCCTTTATCCTCGAGACCCGTTCAGCTAATCAACGATAGGTTAGAGATAGCAAAAAAAAGCCATGAAAGCAAGAAACAGATGTAGAGAAGCATGGGTAATTAAAATGGCTGTAATCAGGAATTCATGAATAATAAAAAAGAGCATCCTAATTAGTTTAGTGTATTCACGGCGGTGGATTGTCTTATCTGTTGCTCTACGAAGGTATTTTGAAGTCACTAAATGATAATATGGCAAAACAAATCATTAAAAGTCAGATATTAATAGGGTTGGAGGCTTAGTTTAATGTGGTTACAGTTACTAGTTACCTGTATGGGGGTATAAACACCAAGCTGACACCAAAGAACTGACACAGACGGACCCCGACTGTTGCGTGGCCTCGCGTCTCCTGCGTCTTGGCCATGTGTCGCACTGGAACACACCGCAAAGACTTCAGCCGAAGGCCAAGAAGCACGTACGAACTGCGCATGCGTGAGTGGCAATAACTCTCCTTACCAGCAGGCGGCGGTAGTGTGTATTCGTCATTCCAAAGAGGCAACAGCCGGAAGACAGACTGCGTGATAACCGAGAGAAGAAGAACAGACTGCGTGATATAAACAAACAACAAATAGCGTGTGCGTTCCATTTCCACTCTACAGCGAGAAGCTCACGGGGCTTTCCTGAACCTGTGTCGAGAGCTGGAGTTAAATGAAATCTCAGGTTTGCCTTCTTAATAGTTTGTTTGGGTCCCTCACTTCCGTTTCGCTTCTCATGCACTGATTCGCTAAGCTGAACAGCCAATCAGAGTGATTTATTTTGCCGACAGGCTTTGGCCGAAAAGACGCCCACCGGCGGCCAAAATCGGCTTGGTGTGTCCGGGCCTTAAGACGTGCGAACTGCGCATGCGTGAGTGGCACTAACACTCCTTACCAGCAGGCGGCGGTAGTGTGTATTCCATTCAAAAGAGGCAACAACCGGAAGACAGAGAAGAAGGACAGACTGCGTGATGTAAACAAACAACAAATAGCGTGTGCGTTCCATTTTCACTCTCGTCCATTGAAAACATGTTTTGTGCGGTACTGGAGCTATCAGCCATTGGAGTGTTGCTTGTGGAAGACATTCTCAAGCAACCGTTTCACTTCTCATGCACTGTTTCGCTAGCTGAACAGCCAATCAGAGTGAGTTCTTTGTCCGACTGCCTGTGGCCGACGCACTGCGGGACACACCAAATTGAGTTTGGGCGACAGGGCACGCTTCGTCGTCCGGTCCGACTAACGAAAACGGCCGGATTCGGCCTGGGGTGTCAGGGCCTTTAAAGGGGAATATAATACAATGATTGCATGAGACTAAAATCATGACTTTAAAATGTAGATTTTACCTGAAAGAGCTGGACACACATCTGGGAGATTCACCTAGATGAGATAGTGGGTTCTTACAGCATTGTATATACTTTTGTTTACTGTAATTAACTATATCTTATATACTAATTCCTTATTTCCTTTTCTCTCTCTGAAAGACAGTTTTTTGTGTTTACTGCAGAGATATATCTACAAAATAAGAAGAGTTTCCATTTTGTGTTGACTCCACAATGAGGCAGCTTTAATAATACTTTTAATATATTCACCTGCAGCTAGTGCTTTTATCAAGCTTTGTTAGTGCGACTGCGTTATGAACTATATGAAGCATGAATGAATGGTGATGGAGAGGCGCTCTAAAGATGGTACTTATTTAACACAGAAATCTGTTATCCACTTCATGCATTCAAAAATCCCAACAGAGCAAAACGCTTTTTCACACAAGGATTGAAACGCTAGTATTTATATTATGTTCTTACAGTATAGTATAATACACATGTCACTATAAGGTCTATGTACATTTAATGGTGCTTTTGATAATATCACATTCATGTCAGCAGGGTTGGGAGGCTGAACTGTAAAAGAAATGTAATCTGAGCATTGAAATATAAAAGTTATAATTATTTTCAGTCAGATATTAGGATAGCAAATGTGTCCTCTGCTCAGAGACTTATGGTCAAACCTGAAATCAAACTATAGCATTGTTCCAACATACAGGAAGAGTTAACGATGCTTTGGGCAGAACATTCATTATAATTGTAATATCTTCTCCGATAAGAGTTCAAAATCATGTGACATCTCTTCGCAAACCTGAAAATCAATACATGATTTCCTCTCCTTTATTTGTGAATGGAGACCTTGACCTCTTGGCACTGAAATCCAGTTGTTCAGAGACTGTTCAATGAATCTGGGTTTGCTCCCTCTTCCGCTCATGGTTCACACAGAAACGTTTAACATGTGAGTTTGTTGCCCTCTAGTGAACATCTGGAGAACTGCACTTATGTATTACCAATGCATCTCCCCGCAGTTATTAATTAAAAAAGCGATTTAGTTTTTATTAACCTTACATTAAATTACATTACATGTCACTTGTTAGACGATTTTATCCAAAGCAACTAACATACTCAATACTGTGGACAATCCCCACAGGAGAAATTTGGGGTGAGGTGTCTTCAGGGACACAACGACATGCTGACTGCAGTGGGGTTCGAACTTGCTATCCTCTGATTCGAAGATTAGCGCACTAACCCACTGTGCCACACGCCTCCCAAATGTAACTTTAAAGGCACATTAAAGTGTCCAAATGAAAGTTAAAAAACCATTAATTATTACAAAAATACGTCGTTATTTTTGGATTTAAATAACTTATGAATTGCTTTAAATGATTTATTTTCATTTTCTGATTCATGATTGTAAGAGCAGTCATTTATCGCATCAGACCACACATTTTTCTCTTTTTCATTTATTTATTCAACATGTGTTTTCAGACTTTTAGGTGAGGTTTAGTATTTTTAATTTTATATATATTTACACTTTTTATTTAACATTTTTAATTTTATATATATTTACAATTTTATTTTCACAATTTGTTTTTATAATTTGATATATAAATTCACTAGTATTTTGTATTTCACTTACTATTTTATACATATATTGTTTTTATTTACTGTTTTTTTATTTGATATCTTTTTTTACAATAAAATGTCTGTCATATTATATAATATATATAATAATTAATTTGTAGAATGATAACTATCCAACAAAAAAGTATTATACGTGTAAAATAAAATCAGATTATCATCCATTTATATTCTTTTGGGTTGTAATTGCCATTATATATATTTAATGTGATTTTCCACGCACCAAAGGGGAGGTTTTTTACCCGCACCTCGGTCACATATGGAGGCCTTTTTCGTGTCCGGCTCTAATGCAAAGTTCTGGTTAAACATTGGCCCAAAGTTTGCCTTCTGCCTTCTGTTGTTTTTACACTAAAGCTGCGGCAATTGTTGCAGCCATTATTGACTTAGTAATTAAAGTATTTTAACGTGGGGATTCTGTAATCATTACATATGGCACCATCTGTCCCTGCGCCGCCGCTCGAGCACCTGAGATGGATTTTTCCTCCTGAGTAGATAACATATAAAACCAGTGGAGAGAGGAGGGAGGGAGCAGCGCCACGTCACCGCCATTCATCCAAAACTGTCACCCATTATAGCGGGGATTTATACTTACAAGGGTTTTATTAAACATTCAACAGATGTCTTTTATTTTTAATCTACTCTACTCTTTTCCCCTAAAGTAAATAAGCACTCAAAGGTAAAAAAAAAATTATCGGTTATTTTTCTCTCCTTTTCTTTCAAATAAAGCCGATATTATTCATTGTATTTATGATTTTTCACACATTTTTATAGTGTATATCCTTTTTAGTAGTTTCCCCTAACCCAAAAACTGTTCATAACAATATAAATGACATTTGAGGTTTAAATAATTGATTTTAAAGATGAACAAGCACATTTTGTTTTTGTGTCATGCTGTAAAAACGGCATTAATTAGTATAAAGTATACTTTAGTAATGCTTTAAAAGAATATCAACTGTGTCTTAGTGGTATAAATAATCCAATCATGCTTACTTTTCTTAACAATACACAATAATTGTTATCCGTTTGATTAAATGTAATGTAATCAAACATTACAGTAAATTACTGTAAATTACTTTCAACTGGATTTGACGTTAATACACTTCATGTATTTAATCAGTTTAGGATTGTCTTATCTATGAAGTTACTTCCAAAGGTAATTCTGTTCAAAGCTTTGAGTTGTTTTTTACTGAAGTGTTTTATTAGAGGAAACATCCCGTCCTGTTTCATCCTCTTTTGATCGTATGACTTTATGACGTCCCATCTGCTCCGACAAACTCAAGAGGAGAAATGTTTCCATGTTTTACTGAAGCTCACCGGGGTGTGAGATTTCCAGCTTTACCCCCCCCCCCCCCCTCTCCCCCCTCTCTGTGTGGGTTCTCGTAACATTTTGGTAAACACTTTTATCCGCTTCATATCTCCCTCCATTGTGTCCCAAAGAAAGCAAATAATTGCACATAAAAAAAGCTCCCAACTTTGATCCCCGTGTTCAATTGTCAGTGCGTCCTGTAATCTGTGTTGGCAGCTTTGACACAAGCTCTTTGAATCGGGCGAGATAAGGACTGTATTGGGGTTTATTATTGACAGGAAGTCAATCTGCTGCCGAGGCCGACAAAAGAAAGGAGTCAAGCTGTTCCTTCTTCATTATTACAGCCGGTAAATACATGGAAAAACATGCAACCAGAAGCAACACGGGTGTTTTCATGGGGTCAGAGGAGGATACTGATATACACCTGAACATCAGCAGGAGAGGACTCTTTAAAGTAGAGACACTACATACTGATATACACCTGAACATCAGCAGGAGAGGACTCTTTAAAGTAGAGACACTACATACTGATATACACCTGAACATCAGCAGGAGAGGACTCTTTAAAGTAGAGACACTACATACTGATATACACCTGAACATCAGCATGAGAGGACTCTTTAAAGTAGAGACACTACATACTGATATACACCTGAACATCAGCAGGAGAGGACTCTTTAAAGTAGAGACACTGCATACTGATATACACCTGAACATCAGCAGGAGAGGACTCTTTAAAGTAGAGACACTACATACTGATATACACCTGAACATCAGCAGGAGAGGACTCTTTAAAGTAGAGACACTACATACTGATATACACCTGAACATTAGCAGGAGAGGACTCTTTAAAGTAGAGACACTACATACTGATATACACCTGAACATCAGCAGGAGAGGACTCTTTAAAGTAGAGACACTACATACTGATATACACCTGAACATCAGCAGGAGAGGACTCTTTAAAGTAGAGACACTACATACTGATATACACCTGAACATCAGCGGGAGAGGACTCTTTAAAGTAGAGACACTACATACTGATATACACCTGAACATCAGCAGGAGAGGACTCTTTAAAGTAGAGACACTACATACTGATATACACCTGAACATCAGCATGAGAGGACTCTTTAAAGTAGAGACACTACATACTGATATACACCTGAACATCAGCAGGAGAGGACTCTTTAAAGTAGAGACACTGCATACTGATATACACCTGAACATCAGCAGGAGAGGACTCTTTAAAGTAGAGACACTGCATACTGATATACACCTGAACATCAGCAGGAGAGGACTCTTTAAAGTAGAGACACTACATACTGATATACACCTGAACATTAGCAGGAGAGGACTCTTTAAAGTAGAGACACTACATACTGATATACACCTGAACATCAGCAGGAGAGGACTCTTTAAAGTAGAGACACTGCATACTGATATACACCTGAACATCAGCAGGAGAGGACTCTTTAAAGTAGAGACACTAAGTACGCTTGCTGCTGTTTTGAATGTAAAGCTGTGTCGTCTTGTCAATAAAGATTGAACACCATTCTGACTAACAAAGGTTTATTTACAACAATGGCGTCTTATAGGAACAAAGGGAAATGGAAAGATTGAAAAATACATTTGAGGAGATGCTATAAATATCTTTATCATCATGTCTATTGTTATAATGTGTATGCTTTTAAATTAATACTCCACATTTTTATACAAATAAATATTGCTCCTTTCTTTCTGGTTCATATCACCGTGGGAGGTTTCTCTCTGTAAATAATAATATCATCTTATATTTGTATATCTTCGTGCACAAGGCTCTATGTTCCTGTGAATTGTGCTAAATGTTGCCGATCCATTTTATTTGAAACATCCAGATGTAGTTGTTTTGTTAGGTCGTGTGTGTTTCCTGCAGTCATTGTACTCCCCCTGCTCCCATGAAGACGGTGTTGATGGGAGGCAGCGACGACACCAGGTCCTGCACATCTGAAGATGACTGCACACGCTGCTGAGAGAGCAATGCATCCTGGGAGGTGAACGGAGACGGGACTCCAAACATGCAGGGGGCAGATCCTGAAGACGGGAGGGAATGATCTGCAGGAGGTGGGACCAGAACGGTATTTAACGCATGTTGGATGTGTTGTATTATTAATATATGAATGTCCATTTATAAAGCAGAATAAAATACATATTATACACTAAAAATATACAAAACAAAACTCAACTTGTTGCTTTTAAAGTGTAAATTATGTTGTGTTTTGTATATTTTTAGTGTCTTTTATGATAATTTTCACTTTAATTAATTGTATTGAGTGTTATGCAAATCTCTCATAAATTAAATGTTTTGCCATAATTATTTAATTATTTATTTTACTACTATTATTTAATTTGTTGTTTGTATTATTATTATTATTATTATTTTCTTTTCTGATTATTTTGTGCATTTCTTATTTTTGTTTTTGATAATTTGAGAGATTTATTTATTATTATTATTTTAATTACATGTATTTACTATTATTTTGTATTAGTATTTTGTATTATTATTAATATTGTTTGTACTATTACTATAATTCTTATGATTATTGTTAGTATTGTTATTAATATTATTACTTTATTATTCTAATTAAATGTATTTATTAGTATTTTTTAATAGTATGTTTTATTATTATCAATAATATTTGTACTATTACTATAATAATAATAATTATTGTTATTAGTATTTATTTACTTCTCCGGTTATTATGTATTTACATTTCCTGAAATCGACCCTCACCTGCTCCGGTCTCAGTCTCGATGAAGTACGCTCCCGTAGTTTTCCTCCCGGGTTCGTCCAGGATGTTGAGAGGATCGTGGACGTCAGAGTACGCCGAGGGGAACGCCCGCAGGCTGCCCACCGTGCTGATCACAGACACGTGCTGATCCACCAATGAGCTCATCCGCTGGTTGTCCAGGTAACTGTTCCCATAGTAACCTGCAACAGGAGGGAAGTTTGGCATTTAGTTTACGTTTTTTCTGAAACAGTCTGGAGCTCAAAGGCTTTCTCTCTTGCCGGTTATACCACAAGGTGAGTTCCTTTTTACTTCCTGCTTCTTCACACACATGCTCTCCAGTACAGGTTAGCTCCGAGTGTTAGCGATGCTAATGTAAACACCGACCATATTACGTCCAAAACAGTCGGGCATTGTTTCTGATAGCAACGTTTCTGATTGGGCCGTGGGTCCACATTTCAGATATTACGTCATATCGGACGCAAAACTAGATCAGCTCCGTTGTTCCCCGTTTTTAGAGATTTGTGTACGGAGGAAAAGAGAGAGGGGTTTATTTTCTGATGCTGCGTGAGTTCCCCGACACACCGGGGACACATGTTGATGTAGAAAAGACATTACAAAGTGCATTTTGCATGATAGGAGACCTTTAAGTCCCACAATGCCCTCCTTACCGCTGTGTCCTGCAGCGGAGTACGTCTGGCCCTGGCCCACAAAGCTGATCTCTGCAGAGTCGAGCATCTGAGCGTCCAGGCTCGGTTCTGCTGCCTCTGAGCCTGAGGAGTAGCCGGGTCGAACCGCAGAGCCGAAACCCAGAGAGCAGCTGGTGCTGTTGGAGGACGGCTGGAAGAACACGTCTTTACTCAGCTGCTGGTCGCTGAAGTTCTGGTACCGAGAGAGATGGTAGGCGAGAGAGGGAGACGGGACCGAAGCCAGACACTGACTCTGAGTCTGAGGCCTGAAACATGGAGCAAAAACAAAGTTTCAGACTTTATAATGACAACAAATCATATTTTATTTTTCCGTTGGATCAAAGAAGAAGTTGCACCACAGAGTACAGTAGGAAGCGTTGTCTTCAATACAAGTTCAAAGTAGGTCATCAAAGGAAAAAAATGCATCTTGTTTCTATCAAGCTTAATTATAATTATTATAATAATGCTCAATTTTCCAAAAAAGGACATTTCTGACAGAAAAAATAAACTTTAAACATTGAATTTGGAATTTAATTTTCATATTCAACGTATATGAATGTTTCTTTGTTTTATTTAATTTCTACTTCATGAAGAAAATACATATAATATAAGCTGACCTGAGTGCAGTGTGGTAGTTTGCCCCTGTGGAGGCCCCGGTTGAAGGGAAGTAGCTGGTCTGAGGGAAGCAGTGGTACAGGGTCTCCGGGTAAGAAGAGCAGGGGCCGGGCTGGGTCATGGCGCTGAGGGAGGAGAGGCAGGAGGAAGAGGAGGAGGAGGCGCAGGTGGAAGAAGAGGAGGAAGAGGAAGTATGTAGGGGCCTCCCTGTCATCGGGCCCTGGTTGATGACGGAGCCTCGGTGCACTAACGCTGCCGGAGAGATAGGGGGCGTCATGAGGGGGCCGCTCACCTGAGAGAAGTCCATCTGACCCCCTGCGGACAGGAAGTGGTCACATTACAGGATTGGGTTATTTGACTTTTCACTAATCAACAGAGATGGCAAAAGTCCACACATCCTTCACTCAAGTAGAAGTACAGAAACTCGTGTTTAAAAATACTCTGGTAAAAGTAGAAGTACTGACTAAACTTCTTTACTCAAGTGAAAGTAAAGAGGCTTTGAAGTGTACTTCAGTAAAAAGTACCCATAACTAGCAGCTGTTTTAAAGAGTACCTGACCTCCCTTTATATTAATAGAACAATAATGTCATTGTTAGCTAATGAATGTTTCCATGCCGACCAACGGCAACATGACAACGTTTCCATTGGTCCCTCTTCTTTAGAGAAGACCAGGAAGTGATGGATACACGGATCGTGTTCCAATCAATAGGCACGCAATGACTCTAAAGAATAACGATCACGCCACCAAACACACATTCAGACTAAAGGAACCAGCTGTTTGGGAAATGAGAGAAGTAGAAAGTACAGGTATTTGTGTTCAACATGTAAGAAGTAGAAAGTACAGGTATTTGGGTTCAACATGTAAGAAGTAGAAAGTACAGGTATTTGTGTTCAACATGTAAGAAGTAGAAAGTACAGGTATTTGAGTTCAACATGTAAGAAGTAGAAAGTACAGGTATTTGTGTTCAACATGTAAGAAGTAGAAAGTACAGGTATTTGAGTTCAACATGTAAGAAGTAGAAAGTACAGGTATTTGAGTTCAAAGTGTAAGAAGTAGAAAGTACAGGTATTTGTGTTCAACATGTAAGAAGTAGAAAGTACAGGTATTTGAGTTCAACATGTAAGAAGTAGAAAGTACAGGTATTTGTGTTCAACATGTAAGAAGTAGAAAGTACAGGTATTTGAGTTCAACATGTAAGAAGTAGAAAGTACAGGTATTTGTGTTCAACATGTAAGAAGTAGAAAGTACAGGTATTTGAGTTCAACGTGTAAGAAGTAGAAAGTACAGGTATTTGAGTTCAACATGTAAGAAGTAGAAAGTACAGGTATTTGAGTTCAACATGTAAGAAGTAGAAAGTACAGGTATTTGTGTTCAACATGTAAGAAGTAGAAAGTACAGGTATTTGAGTTCAACATGTAAGAAGTAGAAAGTACAGGTATTTGTGTTCAACGTGTAAGAAGTAGAAAGTTCAGGTATTTGAGTTCAAAGTGTAAGAAGTAGAAAATACAGGTATTTGAGTTCAACATGTAAGAAGTAGAAAGTACAGGTATTTGTGTTCAAAGTGTAAGAAGTAGAAAGTACAGGTATTTGGGTTCAACATGTAAGAAGTAGAAAGTACAGGTATTTGTGTTCAACATGTGAGAAGTAGAAAGTACAGGTATTTGTGTTCAACATGTAAGAAGTAGAAAGTACAGGTATTTGTGTTCAACATGTAAGAAGTAGAAAGTACAGGTATTTGTGTTCAACATGTAAGAAGTAGAAAGTACAGGTATTTGTGTTCAAAATGTAAGAAGTAGAAAGTACAGGTATTTGTGTTCAACATGTAAGAAGTAGAAAGTACAGGTATTTGTGTTCAACATGTGAGAAGTAGAAAGTACAGGTATTTGAGTTCAACATGTAAGAAGTAGAAAGTACAGGTATTTGTGTTCAAAATGTAAGAAGTAGAAAGTACAGGTATTTGTGTTCAACATGTAAGAAGTAGAAAGTACAGGTATTTGTGTTCAACATGTAAGAAGTAGAAAGTACAGGTATTTGTGTTCAACATGTAAGAAGTAGAAAGTACAGGTATTTGTGTTCAACATGTAAGAAGTAGAAAGTACAGGTATTTGAGTTCAACATGTAAGAAGTAGAAAGTACAGGTATTTGTGTTCAACATGTGAGAAGTAGAAAGTACAAGTATTTGTGTTCAACATGTAAGAAGTAGAAAGTACAGGCATTTGGGTTCAACATGTAAGAAGTAGAAAGTACAGGTATTTGTGTTCAACATGTAAGAAGTAGAAAGTACAGGTATTTGAGTTCAACATGTAAGAAGTAGAAAGTACAAGTATTTGTGTTCAACATGTAAGAAGTAGAAAGTAAAGGTATTTGGGTTCAACATGTAAGAAGTAGAAAGTTCAGGTATTTGTGTTCAACATGTGAGAAGTAGAAAGTACAAGTATTTGTGTTCAACATGTAAGAAGTAGAAAGTACAGGTATTTGTGTTCAACATATAAGAAGTAGAAAGTACAAGTATTTGTGTTCAACATGTAAGAAGTAGAAAGTAAAGGTATTTGGGTTCAACATGTAAGAAGTAGAAAGTTCAGGTATTTGTGTTCAACATGTGAGAAGTAGAAAGTACAAGTATTTGTGTTCAACATGTAAGAAGTAGAAAGTACAGGTATTTGTGTTCAACATGTAAGAAGTAGAAAGTTCAGGTATTTGTGTTCAACATGTGAGAAGTAGAAAGTACAAGTATTTGTGTTCAACATGTAAGAAGTAGAAAGTACAGGTATTTGTGTTCAACATGTAAGAAGTAGAAAGTACAGGCATTTGTGTTCAACATGTAAGAAGTAGAAAGTACAGGTATTTGTGTTCAACATGTGAGAAGTAGAAAGTACAAGTATTTGTGTTCAACATGTAAGAAGTAGAAAGTACAGGTATTTGTGTTCAACATGTAAGAAGTAGAAAGTACAAGTATTTGTGTTCAACATGTAAGAAGTAGAAAGTAAAGGTATTTGGGTTCAACATGTAAGAAGTAGAAAGTTCAGGTATTTGTGTTCAACATGTGAGAAGTAGAAAGTACAAGTATTTGTGTTCAACATGTAAGAAGTAGAAAGTACAGGTATTTGTGTTCAACATGTAAGAAGTAGAAAGTACAGGCATTTGTGTTCAACATGTAAGAAGTAGAAAGTACAGGTATTTGTGTTAGAAATGTAAGAAGTAAAAGTAAAAAGTCGTCGTGGAGTACTAATACCAGAAAATGTACTTAAGTACAGTAACGAAGTATTTGTACTCCACTACTTCCCACCTCTGCTAATTAATTATTCTTGCGTCTTTTTGCTCATAACTATGGTTTTAAAGGCCCCTAACTTGAATGTGTTTTGGCTAAACTGCTCCTTATTAAGGCTTTAATGTAAAAAGGGTAAAAGGTAGGAATAGCTTGTTTTAAAACGATCGTAAAAATGGTTGGCTGTTGTTAGGATTATTATTTTTTGACAAAATGGCCAATTAATACACATAATAAGAAAAAGTAAATATTAGAAAACCATTATTTGACATTAACCGTCTTGTAAAACTAGAAAACTAGAAAAATACTTAACATGGCAAGGTGACAGTTAACATTGCTTTGTGCATAAAAAAGTAAAAACCTTAAAGAAACTCTTCATTCGTAAAGGTTTTTAAAGGCACCTGCTCATAATTATGGGCAGTGAAAAACGATATATTTTGTCAGTTACTTTAAAGGAAATGTTAAATTATTTTTCTTTTACCTGACACAGTAAAGCCAGCCGTCTCCTGGTAGATGGCGGCGCTTGTTTCCAGACTCTGCTGCTGATTGGTGGAGAGAGACATGTAGGCGTGTTCTCCCAGAGACTCATTCTTCACCGATTGGTCGATGGCAGCGCTGGCCTTGTTGCGATTGGCTAGGAAGCAGGAACTGGGAGAGGCAATGAACGCTGCTTTACTCGCATCTGAAAGTGACAAAGTTAACATCCCATCATCAACAAAATCTGGTTAAACTCTATAAAGTGGGGTATTTACTCATTTTAAAATATATACTTCTATTAAAAATAACACTTTTGAAACTCTTAAGACAACTCATTCCTTACAAGTATGCATTTGATTGATCCTTGATTTTATTTACTGTACATTTCCTTAGCTTTTTGCCTTTTTGTAAGACACATTATGACATGTTTTAAATTAAAACGTGTCTATATAAGTATCCCACAAAGTTAGAAACATCTGTAATTCAGAGTTATGTGGACTTTCCCCTTTACTATGTCTTTGATGATAAAAGACAAAACAGACTGAAGACCTTATTCTTATATTCGATACCTGCATTTTTCATGTATTTGTCCAGCAGGTTCTGCAGGTCCTGCTCCTTGTCGTTGTTGAACTGAGTCTCCAGAGCCAGCAGGATGTATTCATCCAACAGCATCCGGATCAGATGGAAGGAGCCTGTCGATGCACGCGAGAAAAACAGAGAATTAAACCCAAATGTAAGGTAAGACTTTCTAATTCCACTTTGGGGCAGCATGATTCAAGTTATGTTATTTAGTGTCTCTACTGGGACACGTCTCCATGCTGTAATGCTCAAAAAGCTCTTTATTCTTCTCATACTGCCTGTGCTGCAACACCTCTTTTCACCCTCTGTCTGAAACCAGAGCCCAGTCTGCTCTGATTGGTTAGCTGGCCGGCTCTGTTGTGATTGGTCGACCGCTTAAAGATGTCCCACCCCTTAGCCTATAGAGAGGCGAAGTCCCGCCCATCTACTTCCGACCCATGGGACCTTATTTCAAAAATAATTATGTATTGAAGACTATATTAATTGTGCCACGAATTACACACATGATGTTTGTCAATTTAAAAAATCATTTCTATGTAAAAAAAGTCAGTTTGTCGTAAAACTGTTGAAATATAAGACGATGAAAAATACGCAACTAGAAAGACTACAAATCCCAGAGTCCGGTCCCGCATGCTGGCTCTCAGGAACCGACTCACTCCCCTTGTGTGTACGCACAGCTCTCAACGCGCCCAGACTTGCAGTGATTTTCACCTCTTGTAATACTTTCCGCCTCGTTCTGAGAGAAAGAAGTGAAATGTTCCAACGTGACGGCCGTCTTGGTGAGTGGTGCGAGATGGGAGATGTAGTTCATTGAGCGGTTTCACACAAAGAAAGTGTTACTTCAGTTTTACGACACATTTTAATTGTTTTGACTTGCAAAATTATCTTTTAAATTGACAAACATCATATGTGTAATTCGTGGCACAATTCAAACGGGATCCAAAGATAATCTTTCTCTCTCCGTTGACTTCAATACATACTTTTTCCGAAATAAGGTCCCATGGAGGAAAGGGAGGGACTTCGCCTCTCGATAGCGTACAATGTGTTGAAGCACGAGCCAATAGAAATGCAAGTGATACGTAGTGATGTCAATATGCTACAGAACTTTTGCATTTTAGCCTTTGCAGACCATTTACATGCACACAAACCTACAGTAGAAAACACGCTACAGGAAAAAGGAAAACGCAAAATAAACAATAGGGCATCTTTAATGAAATACTTGTTTTGTTTAGAGCATAGCCATTGCTCATGCTCATGATCTTAATGCAGACCTCATCATATCAGATGACCTGAGACATGTGATCACCTCACTGTATGCTCTTCTATCTACGGAGTGACCTTTAGGATCAAGCTGCTCTTTGCTTGGTCTTAAAAACCTTCTGTGTGTGTTTGAGCTTCACCGGGAATCTTCAGACCAAATGGTCAGTGTTGATTCACGTTCTCTGTGTGTGTCCATGTGTGTGTGTGTGTGTGTGTGAGAGAGAGTGTGAGTGCGTGTGTTTGAACAGAAAACACGCGACCCGTAGATAAGACTTTGTTTAATCAAGGCGAGTCTGGCCATTACAATTTATGACGCTATTGTAGCAATCTGCTCTGAGCTGGTTTGTGTGTGTGTGTGTGTGTGTGTGTGTGTGTGTGTGTGTGTGTGTGTGTGTGTGTGTGTGTGTGTGTGTGTGTGTGTGTGTGTGTGTGTGTGTGTGTGTGTGTGTGTGTGTGTGTGTGTGTGTGTGTGTGTGTGTGTGTGTGTGTGTGTGTGTGTGTGTACAATGTCCTTGCACTCTGTGTCTTCTGTAGAGGTGTCAAGAATGTGTATCTGTTGAACATGTTGGTACCGAAGCTGGAGGCGTTGTTGAGCGTGAGGTTGTGCATCACTCTGGCGCCAAAGAAGCTCCACCTGAGGAGGAAGTCCTGCGCTCGCTTCTTCACCGAGCGGCAGCTCTGCTTCCCGGGCTGAGCGGAGACGCAGAAGCACAGAAAGTAAAAAGATTGCTTCGTTGCACAACGGGACCTTTTGCAGGACACACACGGCGTCAGAGGGAGAACAGCTGGTACCTTGATGACTTTATGCTCCACCACAGAGTCCAGCCACTCGATGAAGGACTCCACCGTGGCGTTCTTCCTCAGCAGCTCCTTCAGCTCCTGGAAGACGGAGATGGAGTCGTCTGGAGTAGAAAACAAGAAGAAGTGGCTTTATTAATAACACAACACATGCTTGTTGACTTCAGAGCAGCGGAAACAGCTGTTTCTTTAAAACAGAGAAATGTTTAGAGTCAACAAAGTCAAAAATCTAATGTGATTTAACCGTATTTAATTTTGTCTTAACTTACATTACATATTTGTTAGACGCTTTTATCCAAAGCGACTTCCATACTCAATACTGTGGGCAATCCCCACAGGAGCCATTTGGGGTGAAGTGTCTCAGGGACACAACGACATGCTGACCGCACTGGGGTTTGAACCTGAACCCTGATCCCAACACCAGCCCACTGCGCCACAGCCTCTCTAATTTCATGTTTATATCATATTCTATTGACATGTATATAGACTTGTTGCACTACTTTTTATTTTGTATTTTATTATATATGTTGCATTGCTGGAGGAGCTCAGGTCAGAAGAATTGAATAGCCATTTCTACACTGTAGCTTTTTGCAATAAAACCTTTGAATGTTTGAAATCTTGAATCTTCCCGGTCTTACACTCAGAGTAGATGTCGGGGTCCTGGTCTCCAGATGTGTTGATGCTGAGCAGAGGCTGAGAGCTGATGC
The DNA here is from genome assembly GCF_902827115.2 of Pseudochaenichthys georgianus. Classification (NCBI taxonomy): domain Eukaryota; kingdom Metazoa; phylum Chordata; class Actinopteri; order Perciformes; family Channichthyidae; genus Pseudochaenichthys; species Pseudochaenichthys georgianus. Next base: position 33,433,502 of record NC_047526.1, on the reverse strand, counting down.
TGCTCAGATCCACATTATCGATGTCCAGCACCATGCTGGTCACCACAGCCTGGTCGAACAGCGCCGGACGGGCTATCTGGAAAAGACATGTTGACGTTATTATCCCATATATATCATTGGAGTTGTATGTAATCTATGTCCTTCAGCAGTGGTGGAAGTAAAAGGACACATATCACAAGTCAAAATACTTCTGCATTGCATAGTCACTTAAGGAAAAGTAAGTAATCAGCTAAATTAAGTTAAAGTACTAATCGTGTGTCTAATGCAGATGGAGACTTTTACAGTCTTACAGCAAAGGTACTGTACATTGCAGGCAAGGCAAACATCGAGTTGGATTAACAGACTCACATTAAATATAGAGCTAACCTCACTTAATAAAATAAAAGATATCAAGTGGCAGCATTATGAAGAAGGGAAGTTAAGAAAAAAGCCAGAAAATTCTAAATTAACTGAATAAATCATAAAATGTTCAAGTACAAAATGTTTCCTTCCAATTGTAGGCGAGTAGAATAGAAATAGAAAATGGCACCAAGTACCTCGAATAACAAGAATACTTGAGTAAATGTACTTAGTTACATTCCTGTCCTTCAGTAAAGGCCGTACCTGTGCCAGGTGTAAGAAAGACGTCTGTCTCTTCAGAGAGGAAACAAAGTGGCGTGCTATGGGGAGCTTCTTTGCTGCAAGGCATTCTGGGAGGTTTTCCAGGGAGGAGGCCAGCCAGTGCTCCCAGTGTTTGGCAAAGTTGCGGATATCTGCCAACAGACTGAAAAACAAAATGTCAGTTTTCTATTCCCAGTGAATGAATTAGAGCTTCATCGTAGTTCCAAAAATGACTTATTGTGGGATAGACTGGACTTGTTTAAAACCCACAACCTTAAGGAATCAAGCATTTAGGATAAGCTATTGTCACACACAGGCTAACAAACAACAACATGCAGTTGTAGTTTAGTCAACAGTTAAGAAATCTGGTGAAATTGTGTCATGCATGATGGAAACAACTGACAACATTCCCAAATGAAGATCAAGGCATCACAAACTTAAAGGTGGGGTCGGTAAGAATGGAGAAACCAGCTCGAGTGCGCTAGAATTTGAAAGTACGCAACCGGAAGAAATCTGCCACTTCCTTCAGAGCCCCTCCTCCAACACACACAAACGCGCACATGACCAATGAGGGCACGAGATGAGTGTGTGCCCCGATGGAAGGCTGACAGGCAGGTAGGCCATCCAGTTACTTTAGCCGGGCCGAGGCAGATGATTGGTCGAGCTTTTTACAGCGCCACGGCTTCCACAGATGACTTTTTTATGGATTTATTGTCAAAGCACTTCATATATTCATTGCTATCGGGATGTTAAGAGCATTCCATGGAATATAACAACAAGTGTTTCTGAAGTGAATTACCTACCCCGCCTTTAAGCTTACTGTCAAAAAGGAAAACTGAATTCAAACATGTGCGATACTCCAGGACAGGAAAGGGCTTTAGGAAATGTGCTTTTTACTTTTTAGCACCAGGAACTTATTCGACAATAATGCATTCAGGTAACCAACCTCTCAGGCATCTCCTGCATCGTAGCTGGAATCAGAACATCGGTTAAAACCTGAGAAAATAGAAAACATTGTTCGAGTTTTCACGTTTCGGGAGAAGAATAAGATCTATCCTCATTCATGACATTCATAAAGGTTATCCCAATGAATGAAAGAAACGCTGCAAGACAACAAGTGTCCAGCTGCCCAAAGTAAATGGTTATAAATACTTGCTGGTCGGCTTAAAACAAACACAAAAGAAAGTCTCTCAAACTGGTAAACCGAAGAAGCAAACTTCACAATTAACTATTTGTTTAACTGAAAGTGTGAATCTTTTTTAAACGATACTACAACCTGGACCTGCACACAAATTGAAAACAGTATTTTGGTATCAACCTTATAGAGGATGGAGTCACAGACGCAGAAGATGTCGACGATAACCGGGTTCTCCAGCAGCGGCAGCAGGTGGTCGGGCATGCCCTGCCAGAAATGCAGCAGGAAGTTCTGAATCTGAAACAGAAACATTACGAAGAGTTAAATGGAGTTTGAGAGGATGTTAACCGGTTGTGCCAGGAACCGCCGAATGCTCTCATGTGATGGACGGTGTAACTATCACCTCCTCAAAGTTGACGTTAATGGCGTTGTCCAGGATGCACTGGCAGTGTGTTTTATACATCATGATCAGAGTGTCCACCTGCAGAGAAACAATGAAGATCTGACTAACCCTTCATGCACAGAGGTCACTCCAGCGGGCAGCTATTCAAAAGGTGTTTTCTTGTATGCATCGTTTTGTTTGCATGCTTGCAGATCAGCCACTACATAGGACCCTATTGCATCACCCCATGCACTGCCACTCAGTGCCAAGCCAGTGTGAGTGCATGAGGCATGTCTCTCAACCAAGATGGACGACAGAAAGCCACATGGACCAAGTCACCCATCTATATCTTTCCAATCCTTTTATGGCAAGCGTCCCCTGCAGGTATAAAACATGTGGTGACATCAAGTAGCAACTAAGGAATCATATCATTCATAAATTATCAAAGTATTGATTTAATGTTTGCAGGAAATCATGATTTACACTACAGTGGACGTCATGCTGGCTATATTACAGTTCATACTGGTACTGCTGCTGTTGTTCCCAGGGCCGTCCCTCCCTACAGGCAGATCATGCAGACTGTGTGGGGCCTCACCTTGCGGAGGGGGCCACACCTTGCGGAGGGGGGCCTCATCTGACGCGCACCTATGTGCTTAAGTGGCGCAATTAGGGTGGCGCGGCACGGTTTCGCCGCTGTGAGGCTCCACTAGCACTCATCAAATAACTGCGTGGGGCCTCAAATTGGCCCCTGTCCTGGTTATTCTTGAAAATACTTAATCTGCAATATCTTTTTGGGCCGTAAATCAATATACTTATGTTATTATAAAGTAATTTTAAGTTTGCACATCTTTATCTCTTCAGTTCAAACCCTGAACGCATACCGTCTACCTGAGTGGACATATAGAAATCTATTTGAAAAAACTAAAAAAAGAAAAGTTCAAATCTTGTTTTTCATGCCCCGAGAGCAAATACATCCTGACTGAGGCTTTCATAATTCATGCATGAAAGGGTAAATCAGAAACAAGTCTGTTCCAGCCCTCATTAAACAGCTACTGTGAATGGAATTGTGTTTACAGTTCATCAAGCACCTTTTGATTGAAGATTAACAAATGTACCAATAGTTTTAACGTGTTGTTTCCCCATCTGAAGGTCAGTTCTCTGCCATGCAACATGTAGACAAACACTGACGAGCAGCACATAGAAATTCAGAATATGTTTTACACTGATATGTGGAAATGAATCGATATCTATCACGAACCTTTTCCCTGGAGATGTTTCCCTGCAGGAGGAGATGCTGAGCGTTGGGGAAGTCGGGAAGCAACGTTCCAGTTTTTGAGCTCAAAGAATATTTCCTGGTGAAACCTCCCTGAAAGAAACAACGACATGAGACTGGTCCTATTGTCATCTTTACTATTTCTTTTATTTAAAGAGTAAATTAACAACATCGAAAAATCAGAACGTCTGTTTTGCTGACGAACTGTAGCCTAATGCAGTGCTTCTCAAAGTGTGGTCCGCGGACCACTGGTGGTCCGTGAGCGCCCCCTAGTGGTCCGTGAGTATATTGGTAACATTTCACATTTGAAATAAATAAATACATTTCAGTTTTCCGCACTCTCGCGGGAATATCTCCGCAATGGAGCGAGCTTAAGTTTTACTTTCGATTGCATGATATAGCCCAGCGCCACACCTTCATCACACATGTTGCCACTTGTTTGTACCATTTTCAGGCGATTTGCAATCTGTTCTAGAAAAACGATGTGTTTTTTGATATTTGTGGAGTTAGGTGGTCCGCGAGTGTTTTTTTATTGGTTAAGTGGTCCTTGGTACGAGAAGGTTTGAGAAACACTGGCCTAATGGACTTGATGTCCACAATTAAATAGATATGTGTGTAAAACTACATTTTTTGGATGATTGAAAAGACTATTTGTGGCAGCGGGGTGTGGTTAGGGCGCCGGCTGCTGGAGTGAAGGGAGTGGCTCGCCGGAGGCCAGACAGCTGATCGGAATCAGGTAATCAGTGCCGGAATAAAAGCATGTCGTAACCTGGTTCTGGGCTGTCTTGCAGTGGGCGGGATCCTGGAAGGTCGCCAAAGGACCTGTGAAGGTTCCCACACGGGCAACGTTGCCCGTGTGGGAACCTTCACAGGTCCTTTGGCGACTGAAAGACAGCCCAGAACCAGAACCAGGTTACGACATGCTTTTATTCCGGCACTGATTACCTGATTCCGATCAGCTGTCTGGCCTCCGCCGAGCCACTCCCTTCACTCCAGCAGCCGGCGCCCTAGCCACACCCCGCTGCCACACTATTGTTTGGGAAAGATGTCCTAAAAATAGATAATTTATATTTGTATGTATTTTGTTTCCTGCGGGAGAAATATAACACATATATAGGAACGCTTTGACAAACCTTCAACCAGAGGGCAGCACACATCTGCACGCTTCTGAGTTGTTCTTAAAGTAATATAACTTCCACTCACCTCGTTCTTCAGCTTGCTCCCGGAAAATCTGCAATCAAAGAGAAACAGGTTTGATTTGTTTTTAAATACATCATGCTTTGACATTGAGATCTTTAAACGGGGAGGAAACATCGTCGAGCTGCAAAGAAACAAGATCGGACCTGGTCAACCCTTTTCCAGAGTACACCGAGTGGTAGTAAGCGCTGCTCTCTTTGATGCCAATCCCGTAGTAATGGTATCTGCACGAGGCACACAGAATGAGAAGGAATACATCAGACAACACGTTGGAGCTATAGGAGGCGGAACAGCTTTCTGTGCATGAAAGATATAAGAAATCGAGGCTAAAAGTGACATTTTGCATTTACTTGGAGTGTCCTCTGGTGCCAAGTCTTCTCGTTGTTAGAAGAGGGAACTTCTGTCGGATCGTCTGATGATAAAAGGATATCAATTAATACATCTAAATTTAAAGTACACTTATAATGAACAATATGTAATGTTTACAACACAAAGTACTTCTTGGGACGTGGAATATTCTCACCGCAATGGGAAACACAAAATCAAACTGTTTAATTCAACTGAAAGCACTTGTGTGTATTTGAGCTTTTGCACATTATTCAGATTCGTTTAGTTCTGGTTTTAAAGAGGACATCTTGGCCAAATAAGGTCTGTTTTTTCTGTGCAAACACTCACACACCTTTCCAAACGTAGCAGCGCAGGCCGGCTCTAGTTTCTCCTTCCTGCAGAAGTCCAGGTAGTGAGCGTAGAGGATGCATCGAGGCAGACACACTCCTTCACACACGATGTAATTCTCCTCCAGCCTGTATACACACATCAGTTAGATATTAAACTTTATAAGAGATACACATACTTACAGAAAAGGTCAAACCAGTAAACAGAACCCACCTCTAAATCCTGCATTTTACTTGCACTATTTATGTCTTAAAGGTCCCATGTCACGGCCGTTTCTACTGATCATAATTCCATCGTTGAGGTCGACTAGAATAGATTCACATTGTTCAATGTTCCAAACTCACATTGGTTTCTCACAGCATCTCTGTATAGTCTGTGTATTCACTCTCTGTCCTACACCCCTTGTTGGAGCTCCTGCCCCCCCTCCTCCCTGTGAGCCCAGTGGCCGTCTGCGAGACAGCGAGACACAGCGAAACCCAGCCCGAACACACACACACACCCACAGCCTGGCTGGGAGTTTGTGTGCGTGCCCAGGCTGAGTTCTGCGGTGTCTCGCCGTCTCGCCGACCCCACACCAGTGAGCCAGCTCACAGTGTCCCGCTCCTCGCAGCAGCGAGCCTCGCAACGTTCCGCCGAGTGTGTGAGGAAGTTACGTTACGTCACTATACCCAAGAAGAAAACAATGAAAAAAGAGAAATCTCCAACGGGGCGTTCTGGGGCAGCAGACAGGTCTTCTCTGTGTTAGAGTTGTACTCGCTACAGGGTGCACTTTGAGGGTTTGTGACTCTGCACATCGTTCACATGCAGAAAAACCTTCATGACACAAGGGACGGGGAATAACCGGAAAAGCACGACATGGGACCTTTAATTCTTGTATATGGCGCTATTGGAGGACACTGTAGCTATCGTGCATATGAAAATAATCTTTGAACCGTTGATATGTTAGAGGAGAAAACATACAAACATAAAAGAATTAGAGCACATTGGACTCGGATGTACTGAACAGGCAAAACTCCAACCTCGGGATGTTATGTATATGAAGTATAATCTTCTTCTGGGGGAAACATACGAGAAAAATGGGAAAAAGTCGATAAAGGTTTTCATTTGAGTTCTGTTTCAGAACCGGAAACAACTACGGAATCTTGAAAAGATTATATATATATAAGACGATGTAGATATAGGAAGAGCAGTTATAGAAATCTGTGTGGACATATCTTCAAAAGTGTTAAAAAAAATTGCCCTTTTTGTTGAGTTTTAAGTTTTCCCTTGTGAGTTTTTATGCCTTGTATCCGAAAGTGATTTCATGGCGTCACATCGGCTTGATTTTATTATCGGTTTCTTCCATCTCTACCTACCACTGCAGGGTGAGCTGTGTCTGCTTCTTCTTGTCTTTGATGATCTGACTGATGGTTTTCCTGGAGGACGAGATGCTCTGTTTGATGTCCGGGTTAAAGTCCAGGAGGTCCTGGTCTTCCTCTGAGGACGGCGTCTCGTTACTGTCCTCTGCTTCTGAGACAACACACGGACAAATATAGTAAATGGAGAGAAACACTGTACTTCAATGTGTTTTTGTCAAAAGGACCATAGCTGTTTACCGATATAACATTTGGGGGAAAACATGAATTGATTAGAGAGGAATCAAGACCTTCATTTTCTTGCGCAACTTGACTTTGTTCAGTATTATTCGCACAGATGTTTCCATATCACATATCATATTTAAAAAGAGAGTGAACATGCTTCTTCTTTAATGTTGTGTTATTTTGGCTACCCTCTAAAACAGTGCTTCTCAAAGTGTGGTCCGCGGACCGCTGGTGGTCCGTGAGCGCCCCCTAGTGGTCCGTGAGTATATTGGTAACATTTCACATTTTAAATAAATAAATTCAGTTTTCCGTACTCTCGCGGGAATATCTCCGCAATGGAGCGAGCTTAAGTTTAACTTTCGATTGCATGATATAGCCCAGCGCAACACCTTCATCACACATGTTGCCACTTGTTTGTACCCTTTTCAGGCGATTCGTAATCTGTTCAAGAACAACGATGTGTTTTTTGATATGTCTGGAGTTAGGTGTTCCACGAGTGTTTTTATTGGTTAAGTGGTCCTTGGTGTGAAAAAGTTTGAGAAACACTGCTCTAAAAGAATTGAATTGTGTTGAGCCACAAAATGTATTTCATCTTATCATTATATTGGCATGTTTACAGGTTCATTTGACCATTCTTAGGACTTTTACCATTCAATTGTTATTAACTTGGTGATTGTTTTAGTTCAAACATTTTCAAACTATTTCAATTTCACAATATTAGGCTACATCTATTGTTGTTTAATTGAAATTCAGTCCTAAATTATACATATATATTCAATTTTACATTATTATGATTATTATACGGCACCTATTTTTTACTTATTAAAATTCAGTAATCCATTCCATTGCTCTTACTCTGTCCTAATGTTTCTGTGTCTTCATTAAAACCTTATTTTAATGTTTCAAATGTAAGAACACGAATGGGACCTTGTTGTTGTTGCATCATCATGTGGTCAACCTGCGTCTTTTTCCACAGAAAGACATTCACATTTTGAAGTCTTTGATGAGTAAAGATTATTTTAAGAGAATATGAGGATAGCAAATAAGGAGACTAATATGAAACAGGAACAAATCGCCCCATTTGCGTCCAGCAGCAATATGTAATAGTTGTTTAATCACCTGATTTGATCCCAGAATCGTCCTCCTGATGAAAAAGCGTCTGTCCACGAAAGTCTGTGTGTGTTTCTTCTGGTGAGCTGCACAAAGTCTTGGTTAGAGAGTGAATAAGAAAAACTCCGTCTCTGTCTGAACTCTCACTGCTGCGTTTCATCGGCATAGTCACATACAATTAATACAAAGAAGAAGAAGAACTTGATGTAAATAAAAAAAAGTCCACTGCAGCTCATGTGACTGTGAATCATTAAACTCTGCTTGACAATCCCAACTTCACACAACTCCAGGAAAAGTCAAAAAAGATCACGACGTCCAGCATTTTATGTCCCAGTTTTGAAACTAAATAAAAGCAAAAACAACCTGACAAGCCGGCAGAACCTGAGACTAATAAAGCCGTGCTGTGGGAAGGCAGAGCTAATGAAGCCGTGGATGCATTCATCATATTTACAGAAGCCTGGGGCTAATCCAGCTGATGAATGATTAACAGAAAAACCTTCATCCATCTGTCCATCCATCTCTGCTGCCGCCCACACTCAGCTGGCCCTTAATGCAAAGTTAGACATGTAAAAAAAACAATTGTCCACTTTGCTTTCATGTCATTTAGATTGTGTTAACAAGACAAATTGATAGTATTGTCATTATGTTAACATATTTCCAGGTTAATTTGAGCCTTTTTTCAGACTTTAACCAGCTTAAAGAAAAGGAAAAATAAAGACATGTGTTTTTATTTTAGATCCAGCAAATGTTTTGTTTTCATTATTAACCCTTAGATGCCCTTCGAGTGCCTGGACCCTTCACTCGTCCATAAGTGGGTCAAAAAGGACCCGTATTAGAATAATATGTGTTTTTATGCCATTTTGGTTACGAAAAAACACTTGTATGATATCTAGTATTATATTTTGGTTCACACTAGAAATATTTTATATTTAATTTTTCACTATTTAGAGTGAAATTTAAAAAAATTACATTTAGAAAAAAACGTTTTGAACATATTGTCCCAAAGATCTCCGCTATTCTAAGACCCTCACAGTATTCCAGTCCCTTTTCAAAACTCATCTCCTCTTGTCTACTCATAGCCCACCCCCCATCAATCCATGCCGGTTGATCAAGTTTGATAGTCCCATACCCCCCACCCTAACCGTCCCTTATATTGTAAAGCGATGTTGAGTCCTTGAAAAGCCCTATACAAATATAATGTTTTATTATTAATATTATACTGACAGGTATCAGAGCCAGTGCCGCCTTAATGCACGGGCTGACCTGGGCTGAAGCCCAGGGGCCTACGGAGATCAGGGGCCTATCATGAGCCAATAAAAAAGTAAAAAAAAAAAATGTAATTAAAAAAATAAAGTGTTTTATTTCGGATGTATTTCCAAAATCACACAATAAATACATTTGTGAAGCTTGTAAAGGGAAGATGACAGCTCTCACTCGCCACTCACTCCCCCTCCCTCCGGCTGACGTTATGAATGTAAGGCGTTTAGTAATCATAGATAACACGGCTGGGTCCGTTACAGTTTATTTTCATCTGGTTTCAAATAAACAAAGTCTTGGCTTTCAGAATATTAAAATTGTTTCGGCAAATTCAGATGATAAATACAGCTTTGAAGCTTCGGCATAATTACAAGTAACTTGACGCCACAGCAGGCAGAACAACAGCCGGTGTTTCTCATGAGTGTTTTCCCCGGGAAACAAACGCAATACACACAAACGCAAAAATACACAAACACGTACACACACACACACACACACACACACACACACACACACACACACACACACACACACACACACACACACACACACACACACACACACACACACACACACACACACACACACACACACACACACACACACACACACACACACACACACACACACACACACACACACACACACACACACACACTCGTGAGCTTCCCTCAGACCAGTAATCCAAACGAAAATATCTTCCCTCCGTAGTATTTTGATCATTTGCTCCGCTAATCAATCAGATCGATGGATTCCAGAGATGACTCCGAAACAGTCAGTGGGCACCACTTCACAGCCAATCAGAATGAGAATATGTTTCACATGTGACTTATTCAAATTGTGAGTGATTGAGTGAGAGATGAAGGTTGGAGAAAAAGTTGAGAAGAGAAAGTTTGAGAGTGGCGCTCGGGAAAGTAAATTGTTGAGGGAAAAGGAGTTTCGAGACAAGCAGCTATTACAAAAAATGCCGAAGCTTCCAGGTGATTCTAAACCTGTAGGCCAGGATGAGGAGGAAGGACAGATGAGTTCTGTACCGAGCGGCCGCGGGGCCTCGGAGCCAAGTAGACCGTCTGGTTCTGATAGCGATGGAGTAGCGGGAGAGGAAGAACAGACAGGAGGGACATTATCTGTTGGAGCAGATGAGAGGACGACGAGGACTTGCTACGTGGAGGGGAGCCAACGGCAACCAGACAGATACATGAGGGAGGGCCGATACGTCACTCACCTGGAGGAGAGGACCAGGCGCGTAGAGCAGGGTGGAGAAGTGCGATCACAGAGCCTGCCGAGGCTATACATGACTTTCATTTGTTGTTTAAATAGGGGGCCTACAAAACCTATCAGCCCCAGGGCCTGATGGCAGGTTAAGGTGGGCCTGATCAGAGCTTGCTGTGTAAAATAATCTTCCTGAGAGGTGTCGCTTGTGATGTAGCCTGTGTGTCCCACAGTGAATGTATTCCTGACAGCAACAGGTGATAAGAATCAAAGGTTCCCAGAGGTAGGAAATGCATGCGGGCCATTTTTGACCCACTTATGGAAGCTTGGGGTCGAAATACAAAAAGTACAATTTCTTAAAATGTAAATGTAATTTGAAGGCATGATATCCAAAACATGTTTTTTGAGGAATAGCTGGAATATGAAATGATACAAAAATGTAATTACAAAGATACTTCAAGAAAACCAGCTCACCGGGTCCAAAAAGACCCACTTACAGTATGAGTTAATATGTTGATTTATTTACAGTCCAATTGATTGTTTAGTTTATAAAATTGTGAAATAACAATGCAAAAAACACGAGTGGACTGACAGAGCAATTCAGTTTCACAATATTACACCAATTTTTACGTTACCCATTATTATTCTAATCAGTTTACGTCCTCAATGCAAACACATATAATACATATTATTAGAAGATGGGCCGATCTGCATAATGAGTACTTTTACTTTCAGCAATTTAAGTATATTTCAATGCTTATATTTTATTTATACTTTTACCTCCCCACATGAAGTCTTGACAATCCAGAATCAGAAAGTACAATTTGTGCAATAATCTCGGGACTATTATTGACTCAAAATTGAGCTCTGATCCAAACTGTGAAGCCGTGTGCAAAAGGGGGCACCAACGTTACACTGTACCTCAGGCAGTGACAGCTAAACCTGGAGACCCTGTACCTCAGGCAGTGACAGCTAAACCTGGAGACCCTGTACCTCAGGCAGTTACAGCTAAACCTGGAGACCCTGTACCTCAGGCAGTGACAGCTAAACCTGGAGACCCTGTACCTCAGGCAGTGACAGCTAAACCTGGAGACCCTGTACCTCAGGCAGTGACAGCTAAACCAGGAGACCCTGTTCCTCAGGCAGTTACAGCTAAACCTGGAGACCCTGGCTGTACCTCAGGCAGTGACAGCTAAACCTGGAGACCCTGTTCCTCAGGCAGTGACAGCTAAACCTGGAGACCCTGTACCTCAGGCAGTTACAGCTAAACCTGGAGACCCTGTACCTCAGGCAGTGACAGCTAAACCTGGAGACCCTGGCTGTACCTCAGGCAGTTACAGCTAAACCTGGAGACCCTGTACCTCAGGCAGTGACAGCTAAACCTGGAGACCCTGGCTGTACCTCAGGCAGTTACAGCTAAACCTGGAGACCCTGTACCTCAGGCAGTTACAGCTAAACCTGGAGACCCTGGCTGTACCTCAGGCAGTGACAGCTAAACCTGGAGACCCTGGCTGTACCTCAGGCAGTTACAGCTAAACCTGGAGACCCTGGCTGTACCTCAGGCAGTTACAGCTAAACCTGGAGACCCTGTTCCTCAGGCAGTTACAGCTAAACCAGGAGACCCTGTTCCTCAGGCAGTTACAGCTAAACCTGGAGACCCTGTACCTCAGGCAGTTACAGCTAAACCTGGAGACCCTGTACCTCAGGCAGTTACAGCTAAACCTGGAGACCCTGTACCTCAGGCAGTTACAGCTAAACCTGGAGACCCTGTTCCTCAGGCAGTTACAGCTAAACCAGGAGACCCTGTTCCTCAGGCAGTTACAGCTAAACCTGGAGACCCTGTACCTCAGGCAGTTACAGCTAAACCTGGAGACCCTGTACCTCAGGCAGTTACAGCTAAACCTGGAGACCCTGTTCCTCAGGCAGTTACAGCTAAACCTGGAGACCCTGTACCTCAGGCAGTTACAGCTAAACCTGGAGACCCTGTACCTCAGGCAGTTACAGCTAAACCTGGAGACCCTGTACCTCAGGCAGTTACAGCTAAACCTGGAGACCCTGTACCTCAGGCAGTTACAGCTAAACCAGGAGACCCTGTACCTCAGGCAGTTACAGCTAAACCTGGAGACCCTGTACCTCAGGCAGTTACAGCTAAACCTGGAGACCCTGTACCTCAGGCAGTGACAGCTAAACCAGGAGACCCTGGCTGTACCTCAGGCAGTTACAGCTAAACCAGGAGACCCTGGCTGTACCTCAGGCAGTTACAGCTAAACCTGGAGACCCTGGCTGTACCTCAGGCAGTTACAGCTAAACCTGGAGACCCTGTTCCTCAGGCAGTGACAGCTAAACCTGGAGACCCTGTTCCTCAGGCAGTGACAGCTAAACCTGGAGACCCTGTACCTCAGGCAGTTACAGCTAAACCTGGAGACCCTGTACCTCAGGCAGTTACAGCTAAACCTGGAGACCCTGGAAGTTTGAATGTCCATGTTTGTACTAGTGTTTTCCTTCTTAAAATGTTTTCGAAATATTTTGAGATTTGGTTGAACAGGGTATACCTGTACTTTTTACTAGTCCTTTTATTAGAGATGTGTCTGTTGTTTGTGTTTGTTTTTAGTGTCAGGATGGATGCCTTGTCTTTTTCTCTGCAAACAAAATCTACCTACGGGTACACATAAATAACCGAGTAATTCTCCCATCTCTGATAACACCCATTTTAAGTTAATTGGAAATCAGTCCCAAACGTATGTCTTTTATTTTACATGTATTATTCTACTCAGGTTTAGTTTTGCAAAGCAATTGTTAGTTTAATGCGATTACTGAAGTTACACAATCATTTTAGTTTCTAATGAAACCATATTTCTTCCCGTACACAATTTCAATGCATATTTTAAAGATTTAAATAAGAGTACTACTTGTACACTGCCTTCTATTATGTATATTTATATTGTGTATTACTATACCCTTCATTATCTATATGTAGGCTATATATTCACTGTTTTGTCTTTAACTTCTCCTGCTGATATGTATATTTATTTGTATTTTATTTCATTATATTTACCTCTTATTCATGTGCAATGTCATATCTCATCCATCCATCTTCTCCCGCTTATCCGTGGTTGGGTCGCGGGGGTAGCAGTTCCAGCAGAGAGCCCCAAACTTTCTTTTCCCTGGCGACATCAACCAGCTCTGACTGGGGGGTCCCAAGGCGCTCCCAGGTCATATATCATACACAACTTTAATGCATATTTTAAAGATGTAACCTCGATATTAACAACACAGATTTGCCTACCAACAAAAAAAGAGACGAAGAAGAAATATAAGCCCGTTGGTTGTCGAAGAGAAGCCGGAAGTGAGTTGCAGCCATCCAAGAGTTAATTAGACAACAGGTGGCAGACATGAGGCGCTACAAAAGGTAAGACACGGCCCTGAATGTTAATAAGGTTGGATTTTATCAGAAATAAGTCTGTGTTTACAACCACTGACGGTTATTTGAGATACAAAACCGACCGTGATGTTAAGCGAAACACGTGTAGCCGAACCATTATGTCACTGTTGCTTAGCGTTAGCTTGAGGTAGCATTGTTAGCTCGTCGCAAGTTTTAGCCGCTAACTCCTGCTGAATGTCAATTTACACGGTCACTAAACCGGCTAATGACTCACGTTTGGTGTGTCCGGGTATTCTGTAGTATCCTGTAACCAAACTAAAATATCGACATTTATAAAAAATCATTGTGGCTCTGTAATATTACTCAAATGTAAAATAGTGAGCTACATTAGCAAGATGGCAAAAGTTATACCTCACATTGACTATCGAAAAAACCCTTCTCGTTAGTGTCCATGGTATTAAACAGAGGTAGGAGAAGTACTCAGATTTTGTACTCAAGTAAAAGTACACAAGTATTAGCATCAAAATATAGTTAAAGTAGTCATTGTGCAGATTGGTCCATTTCAGAATAATATATATTAAGATTAAGATGGATTTTTATTAATCCCTCGTGGGGAAATTGTTTCTCTGCATTTGACCCATCCTCGTGTTAGGAGCAGTGTGATGGCATTTTGAACGGCGCCCGGGGAGCAGTGTGGGGAAGGGTGCCTTGCTCAGGGACACCTCGCTCAGGGACACCTCGGTAGCACTTGGTCTTGCCGGGACTTGAACTGGTGACCTTCCAGGCACCGCCGCCCCATGGTGCAGCTAGTTTGAATGGCTTTGTATACTGCAGGGTAGCTTGTGAATTTACTCCAGGTGGAACTAAAGTCTGATTTAACACTTGATTAGATTTCACATCATTCATCCACATCTGTAAAGTAACTAAAGGTATTAAACACATGTAGTGGAATACAAGTACACTTTTTACATCTGAATTGTAATAGAAGTACAAAGTAGCAAAAATATTGAAATACTCAGGAGTACCAGTCTCTCAAAACTGTTAAGTACAGTACTTGAGTAAATGTACTTAGTTACTTTACACATGTAATGTAAATGAAGCGAGCACACCAAGCTGAATGCAATATACATGTCTCCTTAATAGCAATATAATTTAAGATAGGAGCTACATTAGCAAGGTTGCTCAAGTTATACATCCGCTTGATGATCGATCAATAAAACCTGCTAGTTTGTCTCATGGTATTCAAAGAAAGCTGGCATACCAAGATGTTTACAATATGAATTTCCAAGTAATATCAATAAAACCTAGACATGAACAAGATTGCTAAAATCACTCATTCCCATGACAATTAAAAAAACCAGTTTGATTGTTGTTTTTTGCTAGCATGAATTTCACTTGTAATATGTCTTATTAATAACTTGTACTGTGTTTTGTATTTACACTCGCTAAAATGTAATTACTGAGAGGATATTCTTTTTTATGGTGGTCTTTTACAACAACTTATCTTAAATAATGTTACAAAAATGATATACTGCCACCATTATATTTATTTGTAAAGATAATTATTGACAAGGATTTAGGGATTATATGTTATATGTGAAAGTTGGGTGTTAAGTTACACATTCTTAGTATATGAAGGTTAACGTCAGCGCTGGTTTATTGTGTGTGTGTTTCTTAATGATACTTAATGAGACATTTACTTATCTTCACTTTTTTTCTTTCAGGTTTTGTTTTGGATGTTACTGATGCTGCAGCCATGTCGTCAGTCTCCGAACAACAAAAGTAAGCAAATCGATGCAGCAAAAAAAAAAAGTGATGCTGACAAGTTCGTATAGATTAAATTAGATTCAACATTATTGTCATTGCACAGTTGTATTTAAAATATAAATTGGATATCTAAGCTATTAGTTAAGCAGGGCTCGACAGTAACGGTTGCCAGGTTGCCATTGGCAACCATTCAGAACAAATGTCAACCACTTCTTGGCCTTTGGTTGCCATCATTAAGGACAGCTAAATGTGCACCCCACAATAGATAAATGTTAATTATTTGTTGTATTAAGAGTGATATTTAATTATTGTTGTGACCAGTCGGAACCTGATACTTAAGGTGCGTTCACACCGGATGCGATGTTTGGGGGCGGCGTGATTACATGTAAAGTCAATGCAGAGACGCGGACAGACGCGAATTCGCTCCGACGGCGAGCATGAAGCGGTGGACGCAGCGCGAATCACGCGATTGTGGCGATTGAACGGTGCCGCGTCAAACGCGAGAGTTCAATTTCTCGCGGAAGCCAATCAACGGTGAGGATCTCAGCCTGACGTTCAACCAGAAAACATTAGCAGTTAGCTGCTAGCACTTAGAGCTCACAGCTCCTCATATCTGTTCAGAAACTGGACAAAAGTTAAAGTACAAACCACAGACTGTCTGTGTCATGGAGAATACAGTCGCTGGGTTATTTATGTCTGTAGGCCGTTGTTGTGAGTGTGGACGGTCGGAGCATATATAACGTTAGCTTAGCCTGGTCGACCCGATCTTCATTCAGACAACAAGCATTTTAAAAGGTTTTTCGCCTGCCGTCTGTCTGCAGACTTGTCAAGCATTAATTCATGGTTTTTACTAACCGGTATCAGTATGTTGTTACTTCGGCATCATTTAGAAACGTGTATTACAATTTAATCACGGTAACATTTTCATTTTGTTGTAGTTGTAGCTCCCGAGCCAGCGCGTCTTGTTTGAATGATGCGAGTAAACACAGCTGGCAGCCGCGGTGAAACTCGAGCGATTAGAGCGAAGCAAATATTCGCATCGCGTCCGGTGTTAAAGCACCATTACAAGCGTGCGCGGTGCGCCGTGTGTTTGTTTTACAAAAAATGGCGACGCAAATTAAGTTGTTTGACTGTGGGGTAAAAAGTTCGGCCAACCCGTCAACATCTCAAACGAATGTTCAAAGTGATTCAACTGATAAAGCGCAAGATGAACCCGAACGAAAAGCAAAGAGGAAATGTGTAAAGTCTAGGGAGGCGAAATATATATATACATTCTGCTGCGTTGTCCATTCACTTCCTGTTAAAGTTCCTTCAAAATAAGAGTCCCGATCTTATTACTACCAAAATAAAAGTGCAAAACGAAAACGTTACCATAGGAAAATATTGGCATAAATACATTTTAAATATAGTTAGACATATTAAAGGTAATTTACAGCATTAATAATTAATATCTAATTCTTAACTGTGAATGGTTTTCATTTATTTAACATTAGAAATGTATTATTCCAATCAAGACTTCAATGCTGAAGGGCCAGTGGAGCTATGGTGGGGGTCAGCACAAAGGTCAAGAAAACCCACATTTGAAAGGGAGACAACGGATGACCCTGAAACTAGTGACTTGCTCCATTAATTTGTGAGGGATCTGTGAAGAACATGACAGCAGCTGCACTACTGGGATTTAGTATACCAGCAATTGAGGGTGGACAAGTTTCCTACCACTTTAGTTTCAAATAATTGTGTTAATTACTTTTTGTAAAGCATTTGAACATTCTTTTGTCACATGTTCATTATTAAGTTGATGTATAACTGTATAGCATCTTAATTATTTAAAATACAAGATGACTAAAAATGGCAACCGTATTTTCAGTTTTGGCAACCAAAAGCTGATGCCTGGTTGCCAGCCTGGCAACCACTTTTAAAAGTTAGCGTTGAGCCCTGTTAAGGTTACGATTCTTTTTAGTTATTTACTTTCCAGGTTTTAATTTGAGGAGTCGGTGGCATATCATTTAGTCGAGCATCTAGTTTAACAATACAACCATATTTAAAATGTGCAATTTCCCTCTTTTAATCGGTTACATACTTGTTTTTCATCACTTGTAAATCTACTGTAGCAACAACAAAAAAGAAAGCAATTGAAATGCTTTAATAATCGCTGTAGTTAGTTGAATGTTAGTTATACAGTGGGAACTATGGGAGTTATTTTGCGACACACACCAGGCTTTCATACGCATCGTACAATCGGCAGAATTGATAAACTCACAAAATGATTAACATGTTTTTTGTAGGTAAATAATAAAAGTCACCTTTTATTTTCAGGTCTGATCAATCGCCACTATGTGCCCTTTGGTCTGTGGACCTCAAGTTAACTCACTTGGACTGGAACCCTGAAGCAACCCTGATACACTTCCAGGGACATTACCTTTCCATATGTGATCTTGACTACAACATCTTGCAAGGGGAAATACAGAACACACCAAAGACTCAAGCTTCAGTGGCTATCGGAGAGTTTTGCCTCGTGGAAGATTTGACTTCAGGCCGCTGCTACAGAGGAAGAGTTCAGAACCGAAAAGGAGACTTATTTGATGTTTTCCTCATAGATCATGGTAATGTCTTGAGTGTTGACAAAGCCCTCATATATTCCTGTTCAAACGACCTTTTCAGCCTGCCTCCCAAGATAGTTTGCGGCTTTCTTGCAAATGTACTATTACCGCAGGGGTGTTCTCATTCTGTAGTGGAGGCATACTTCACAAACCTAATTGGAAGAAATGTCACAGGTTACATTAAAGCCTTTTTGCCCCACAAAGTGCTCCTATTGGAAGCCCCGGAAGTTAACAATGATCTTGTTAGACATGGGTTCGGGAGACATGTGGACACAGATACCTTCTTTCTCTTGGTTGGAATGCTCACAGAGGTGCCACTCAAGCAAAGCACAGAGCAAGTTCCTGACTTACTCATTGAAAAGCAAAGGGCACAAGAATTCTGCTTCAAACGGTCTGGTTTGCAGGGATACGAAGACATTCTGTCTCTCTGCGGGCCTAGATTGAGTTGTGGGACCCGTGCTAAAGTGCGTGTTACTGCTGCTGTTAACCCTGAGCTGTTTTACTGTCAGATGACCAGTGTGGACACAGATCTTTGGGAAATGTCAAAGAAGCTGGCTGATGTTAATGAGGACCGAACCATAGAACACAATCAGAAGACTCCAGAAAACCTTGGTTTGTTGTGTTCAGTAAAAGGCAAAGATGAGAAATGGTACAGAGGCCTTGTGCAGTTTCTTCCGGTCAACTCTCAACTTCGAGTTTTGTACATTGACTACGGATTCTTTGAATCTGTCAAAGTTGAAAACGTTTACAGGTTGCCGCCTGAATTCTTTTCAACACCCATCATGGCCTTCCCATGCTCACTCTTCTCCCTGGGTGATGAGGTTGAAGCGGTGAAAACTCAGCAGTTGAGTTTTCTAAAGGCAGGCTTGCTTGGCAAAGTGTTAGATGTGGAGATCAAACGTTTTGAGGAAGAACAGCACCTGTACTCTATCACGGTAATTGGTGTTGAGGAAAATCAAGTGGCTGAACCTAAGCCAACTCAAAAGCTTCCTAAAATGAAAGTTCCCACAGTCTTGAGAGGGAAGAAGAGTCACCGCAGTGTGGCTATTTAAACTGTGAAACAATCATGGGCGAAGCAATGGCTAAAACACTCAAAGAAGAAGAGTTGGATGTCGACTCTGTCTTTGTGGGCTATGTCGAGCATGTCCAGAATCCAAACATCTTCTGGGTCAGATCACAAAAACTCAATGATGAGTTTGAAGAAATGATGACAAAAATGACCGATAACTACAGTCAAATGAAGCTGGATGAAGACGTGCTGTTGAATCCTGAGCCTGGGACACTGTGCTGTGCAGTTTATGAAAAAGACATGCATTTCTACCGGTGTGTAGTGGCGGAGTCCCTTGAGCATGGATCTGAAGTACTTTTTATCGATTTTGGAAACATTGAGAAAGTG
>NC_047526.1:33373030-33413436 GCF_902827115.2 Pseudochaenichthys georgianus | reverse complement strand
CCTCCACCCTCTCCATGTTTCTATCTATCCTCTCCCCCCGTCTCACCCTGGCTCTCTTCTCTCCTCCACCCTCTCCATGTTTCTATCTATCCTCTCCCCCCGTCTCACCCTGGCTCTCTTCTCTCCTCCACCCTCTCCATGTTTCTATCTATCCTCTCCCCCCGTCTCACCCTGGCTCTCTTCTCGGCCTCCACCCTCTCCATGTTTCTATCTATCCTCTCCCCCCGTCTCACCCCGTCTCTCTTCTCGGCCTCCACCCTCTCCATGTTTCTATCTAGCCTCTCCCCCCGTCTCACCCTGGCTCTCTTCTCGGCCTCCAGCCTCTGCATGATCATCATGGTGTCCACGTCCTCGTCGTCCTCCTCCTCCTCGTCTTCGTCGCTGTGCTTGGACTCCTGCAGTCGTTTCTGGAACTGCCACTCCAGCATCAGCTTCCTGAGGCGGTCGCTCTCCTCCGCCGTTCGCTCCGGTTTCGACTAGAACAAAGAAATAATATTCTTAGACCTGGAGGGGGTTGCGTCGGCTTGGCACCTGACGACCTCCGCACGTTACCACTCACACATGAGAGAATATATCCCAACAACTGCTTGCTAATATTGATCAACACAACTTCAGCTTTAGCAGTTGAAGGAATTGATTTTAAATCCTGATTAAAACACTGATGATTTGAGCAGATTGGTTCCACGTAGAAAACAAACATTGCTAGTTTAAATGAACACGACCAGATCAGAGACAGGTGTCGGATGAGATAAAACAAGGGACGTGAAAGTGCCTGACGGGAAGGTAAGAGGGGAATGCGCTGCTTCACATTGAAATGCTGAGTTAGTCAGATTCCTACTGCACAAAGGACTACGGAGTCTCCGGTCAGTTTCATTTGCCACCATCCGTTATTTTTGCTACGGACGAACGGTTCGCTCCGGCGGCAAACCTGCCGATGGTACGACTCAGATCCAGCCGTTTCTGCACAACACACAAAAGTGTCTCTCTTCCTGTACTTCATTTACGTTATCATCGTCAAATCAATCTATTCTGCCCAGAGAGAATTATATAACAGGAACCTCTGATGCAATATTCAACTCACACATGTGACCTGCTCCATCGATCAGTCAGTCGCATTGACCCGAAGACACACTTTGAGTTGTACACACTGTTGGAAAGAGGAGATTCCTAGCTTTCTAATGATATCAGGATGGTTGTTGTGCTCAAAATATTAAGCGAAATATGTCACATTATATAACGACTGTCACCGAGTCATCGTTTTGAGAAAAAGGCCTTCAAAGTTTCCTCTTCTCTGGAATCCATCGATCTGATTGGTTGTTAGCAAATGATCAAAATACTACGGAGGGAAGATATTTTCGTTTGGAGGGGAAGCTCGCGAGTGTGTGTGTGTGTGTGTACGTGTGTGTGTTTGTGTAATTTTGTTTGTTTCCCGGGGAAAAGCCTCACGAGAAGCACCGGCTGTTGTTCTGCCTGCTGTGACGTCAAGTTACTCCGTTCTCTGCTTGTAATCATGCCGAAGCTTCAAAGCTGTATTTATCATCTGAATTTGTCGAAACAAGTTTCATATTCTGAAAGCCAAGACTTTGTTTATTTGAAACCAGATGAAAACAAACTGTAACGGACCCTGCCGTGTTATCTATGATTACTATACTCTTACATTCATAATGTCAGCGGAGGGAGGGGGGCGGCGCTGCGGAACAGCAGGTGCGAGTGAGAGGTGCCTTCGTCCCTTTACGAGCTTCAAACATGTATTTATCGTGTGATTTTGGAAATAAAATGGCATATTCTGAAAGTTTTGTTTAGAATATGCAAACAGCCGAACCCTGAAAAAATAGTTTATTTTGAAATGAGCCGTTGCGACTTCCGACTGATTTCGATAGAGCGGGTCACAAATCTATTAAGTCCTTCTTTAAAACTAAATCCAAAAGGAAGTTCATTTAATACAAAAGACTAACCCGTGAAATCTGAAAATCAATTGGTTGATTATCTTTATTTTCAGGTCGAAGCATCATAAAGTATGAAACAGCTTCACGAGAGATCTCCAGTACACGCTTTGAACGGAAGGTGAATTCTGAATGGATGTGAACGGCTGCCCACCTGCAGGTCCTGGATCTCTTTGTCCAGCAGGTCTACGATGTGGAGCTGCTGCTGCTTCTCGGCCTTCTCGCGGGCGTCTCTCTTCCAGGGGTCCGGAGAGAGGCTGTCGCTGGTGGAGAGCTCCTCCTTGCTGATGGTGATGTACTGCAGGTCTCTCCTCTCGATGGTGCGCGGCTGCTGCTGCGGCAACAGCTCCCGGATCACCGTGTCCATGCCTGCAGCAAGGTAGAAACAACGTTATTATATATACACGAATAAAAGCGGTCGAGAAGTCAGCTTCTTCGCTAGAAAAACATGGAGGATTTCAATGTTCCAAACACGAAATCAAGCGCAGTTTTATTTGGGATCAATAAAGCACTTCTTATCTTATGCTGTAAGAAAGAGAGATGGTTTTACCTGCAGGGTGGGAGGCGGGGGGGGGGGCGGCGGACCGCGGCAGGCTGGCCAGCGGTCTGGGCGGGGGGGGCTGAGGCTGGGGGGGGAGGTAGGGCATGGGGGGGGTCACTGAGGGGAGGGGCGGCTGCTGGTGGTGAGGTGGGGGCTGCTGGTGGTGAGGGGGGGGCTGCTGGTGGTGGGGGGGGGGCATGGAGCCTCCGTTGTTGTGCGGCTGGACGGGCATCACGGGGTTGGCCCGGATCTGACCCAGCTTCCTCTCCTGCTCCCTCCTCTTCCTCTCCCTGGAGACCAGCAGCGATATTGTTAGAAAGTATTATAGTTATTATACGTTTGTTTTTTTATCTCTTAGAATGTTTAACAAAGTGTACGGTGTCCTTAGGTGTCATGAAAGGCAGAATAGGTAAGTTTGAGAAACCGGCTCGAGATACACTTGTTATATTCCATGGAATGCTCTTAACATCCGGATAGCAATGAATATCTGAAGTGCTTTGACAAGAAATACATAAAAACATTTCATCAGTGGAAGCCGTGGCGCTGTAAAAAGCACGACCAATCATCTGAGCCGGCTAAAGTAACTGGATGGCCTACCTGCCTGTCAGCCTTCCATCTGGGCACACACTTACCTCGTGCCCTCATTGGTCATGTGTGCGTTCCTGTGTGTTGGGGGAGGGGCTCTGTGAGGAAGTCTGAAGGAAGTGGCAGATTTCTTCCGGTTGTGTATTTTCAAATTCTCGCGCACTCGAGCCGGTTTCTCCATTCTTACCTACCCCACCTTTAATGTTTGTTATTATTTATATTTTAGGTTTAAATTTGTGTCTGAGTGCTTTTGTAAGTGTCTACGGTTACATGTATGGGACATTAGTCATTCGGATAAATCTAATAGAACATGATGTAACAAAAAAATAAGAATAAGAAAAATAAAAGGCTCTAAAATGTTACGTAAACCAAAAAAAACAATACAAGTCTAAACAAAATAAAAACGATCTGGAACAAAAAGAAACTTTACAAATCAAACCAAACAACACAAAGGACCCCACCTCTCCTCCTCCAGCCGAGCCTTCTCCTTCTCGTACCAGCGCTGCTGCTCCTCTCGTTTCTTCCGGTCCGCGGCCTGCTGGGCGTTAGCGGGGGAGACGGCGGCGGGCGGGGGGGGCAGCGGGAGCTCCGGCTGGGGCTCGTAGGCGTCGTAGGGGTCGGGGTAAGGGGCCGGAGGAGGAGGGGGAGGAGGGGGGAGGTCGGAGCGGGAGGGGGTCCCTGCTGGGTGCTGGGGGGCAGCGTGGGGGGCGTTGGGGGTCTTCCATCGACCCGGACCCGTCTTCTGGTTCAGGGTCTTGTTGGAGGAGGAGGAGGAGGCGGAGAAGTTGAGGTGCTCCTGACTGGAGGTGGACGACTCCAACGAGGAGGAGACCTGAGGCTGAGGGGCCCAGTGCTCAGGACCCCCTGGAGAGGAACAGACACACATTAAAAAGACCGGCAAAGGTTTGTTCATCGGGGTCTGTTGCTCTGTTGAGACCCCAGCTTTATGGCCGCTTCTATCCACCATTCGGTCATTGAGTGTTTCCTTCAAAAACTTAACAGGGAACAGTTTTTTTCTGTAATATTAGAGATGAAAATCGACCCCACAAATGTCTAAGATTTAAATCCATATGCTCAAGAAAAAGACGAAGAGAGACAGAGGAACTTTGAGAGTGGCCTTTTGCCCTTCTTTGCAGAGAGAAGGCTTTTATGAGATCAGGACGAATATACATTCCCTGATGTCTTTATGCAAAGCAACGTGTCAAGGTAAATAAGCTTCCAACTCCCAAACCATTGGAAGTGCTACAGTATTGGCTTTAATTAAGTTAGTGCTACGAACAGAAGTGAGGAGTTTTATTGTATTGCTGCTGTTGGAGAAGAAGAAGGGCTCTCAATCTAAAGTAGTGAAAGTGACTTAAAACAATATTTTTAAAAGATAAGCCAATCTACAGGATTTCTCATTTTACAGATTAAGGGGCAAATGTCACCTCTCCTGGTTTTGTCATTCTGGATAAAATATTGCGGCGAAGTCCCTCCCTTTCCGGGGACCTCCATGGGACCTTATTTCTGAAAAAGTCTGTATTGAAGTCAATGGGGAGAGAAAGAGTATCTCTCGATCCCGTTTGAATTGAGCCACCAATTACACACATGATGTTTGTCAATTTAAAAGATCATTTTGCAAGTCAAACAAATTAAAATGTGTCGTAAAACTGTGAAGTAACACTTTCTTTGTGTGAAACCGCTCAATGAACTACATCTCCCATCTCGCACCACACACCCAGACGGCCGTCACGTTGGAACATTTCACTTCTTTCTTTCAGAACGAGGCGGAAAGTATTACAAGAGGTGGAAATCACTGCAAGTCTGGGCGCGTTGAGAGCTGTGCGTACACACAAGGGGAGTTAGTCGGTCCCTGAGAGCCAGCATGCGGGACCGGGACTCTGGGATTTGTAGTCTTTATAGTTGCGTATTTTTCATAGTCTTATATTTCAACAGTTTTACGACAAACTGACTTTTTTGACATGGAAATTATTTTTTTTAATTGACAAACATCATGTGTGTAATGCGTGGCACAATTCAAACGGGATCGAAAGATAATCTTTCTCTCACCATTGACTTCAATACATACTTTTTCAGAAATAAGGTCCCATCGGAAGTAGATGGGCGGGACTTCGCCTCTCCTCCATAATCATAAGCCACAATATCAAATGTGATTACATTTGGATGATTAAACCCACTAAGCTGTTACATAATCTGGCGTTTGGAAGACTGTTTTTCCAGCCCGTCTTTCCTGAGGTTTCCTGCCTTCCTACCTCCTGGGGGACCTCTCTGGTAGTCCAGCTGGTAGTCCAGGTCTCTGGGCTGGTAGTCCTGCTGGTAGAGAGGCTGCATGTCAGGCCTCATGCCTCCCGGTGGGGGGTACAAATCCTCCTGGGAGTGGTTGATCCGCTGGGAAGAGAAGAGGACATCGAGTAAGAGGCAAGAGAAGCTGGAACGTCAATGAAGTAAAGAACAGGGAAAGATTGAGAAGTAAAAAAGACGAAGTAAGATGGTAGTCACATAAATGAGAAGGGAGCATTAAAAGAGGAAGGAAGAAGACGGTGCAAAGACATCCGTAGTTCAGTATCCAAGACTATCTTTAAGCGTACTTACATTTTAAATTAAAAAACAAAACTACTGACTTTTCAAGCAAATTAAGAAAACCAGTTGAAATGTAAAGTTGTATATGCTTATGTATACAAAGGCATTATAAGCGCCGTTGTAGGTCGAATAACATAATTAAAAAATAAATAAAAATACATTTAAATAAGGTATTAGAATCCTAGATTTAAGGTATAAGAATCTGAATGTGGTTCCTTCAACAAATAAAACATTTTCTGTACATTTTAGGTTAATTTTTAAAAAGTCACATTAGAATTACCACTCAAACATTTCCTATTTTATTTGTAGGCATTCTCTGACAGTAAAGCTGGTGCTGCTCTTACCTGCATGCTGTTGTTGTTGTTGTGGATGTTTTCCACCACAGGGAGGCGCTCTCTGTCCTCCACGCCCTGCCAGTGCTGAGGGGGTCCCGGCCCCGGACCCACCACCCGGTCCTGGCTCTTGGAGGCCGGGATGGTGAAGTACTCTCTGGGGTAGGTCTGGGTGGGGATGGGGTACTCCTCTGGGTGGGGGGGGGAGGGCTCGTCCTGATGGAGCAAACGTAATAATAATAATTAGTGTGAGAGATAGAAATATTTGGGACACCTTTCCAATACTTAACAGGCAGAGTGGTGAAGCAATGACTCCCAAATACTGGACATTAGTGAGCGCTTCCTGTTCACTCCTCCGAAAGTCTACTTTTTATTCATGTGTTTTTGGATGTAATAATTAAATAAGGTGTATGGTGAACACAAGCCAACAAGATATGTGATTTATCTTCAAATCTACGACATCAAAGACAGTAAATATCCCCAATTCAAACAGAGGTTTCTAAAAAAAATTCTAAATGAGACGGCCAACATTAGCCGCCTTTAGCTTAGCGGTGGTGACGTGAAGTCATGTGACCGTGCTGTAGTTCCTTTATAGCCCAACATTAGCCGCCTTTAGCTTAGCGGTGGTGACGTGAAGTCATGTGACCGTGCTGTAGTTCCTTTATAGCCCAACATTAGCCGCCTTTAGCTTAGCGGTGGTGACGTGAAGTCATGTGACCGTGCCGTAGTTCCTTTAGAGCCCTACATTAGCCTCCTTTAGCTTAGTGGTGGTGACGTGAAGTCATGTGACCGTGCTGTAGTTCCTTTATAGCCCAACGTTAGCCTCCTTTAGCTTAGCGGTGGTGACGTGAAGTCATGTGACCGTGCCGTAGTTCCTTTAGAGCCCAACATTAGCCGCCTTTAGCTTAGCGGTGGTGACGTGAAGTCATGTGACCGTGCTGTAGTTCCTTTATAGCCCAACGTTAGCCTCCTTTAGCTTAGCGGTGGTGACGTGAAGTCATGTGACCATGCAACGTTATGGTGCGTTCACACCAGCCTTGTATAGTCCGGTTGAATCGAACCCTGGTGCGTTTAGCCGCTCGGTGCGGTTCGTTTGGGTCGGTGTGAAAGCAGACCTCTGAAGTGAACTAAACAACCGGACTCTGGTCCGCTAAAAGAGGTGGTCTCGGAACGCTTGCTTGCGAACTCTGGAGCGGTTAATCTCTGGTGTGAACGCAGTCCGCACCAAAACATAGGAGACGTAGTATTTACGTGTCACAAGAACGCAGATGTAAAAAAAATCTTTAGCGAAAGAGTCTTTCAAGACATCCGCGGTTGTTTAGTTAAAGAGTCAAGCAGGATGAAGTGTTGAACAGTGTCGTGTAAAGTAAAAATGCTCCGTCAACTACATAACATTAAGAACACCTGTCGTCGGTGAGACGCCCCTCCTGACTGCAGAACGTCTCATTATATGTATTATAATGTTTTTTAACAGACGTTGTCTGATTATATAATCATATGCGCGGACCGCTATAGTCTGTTAATCTCCAGATTAACAGCAGCATGAGAATAGTCTGCCGAAAGTGCCGATGCTCCATGGCGGATGCTCCGGGAGAAATTGCCGAGATTTGCGTTTTTACCCCCTTAATGTCTGACCAATGGGTGAACAGCATTTCCGAGCACATGACTTGTGTTTAAAGCTTATAGTCCGTTTGAGTTTTGCCCGTGTGAACGCAAACCGAAGCTTCTGAGAAATGAAACAATGTAACAAACTGTGGTCTGGTGCTCACCTGAGAGCGGACTATTAGGTGTGAACGCACCCGTACAGTTTTATTTCTCGACATGCATTCGCACTTCATAAAGTGGTGTTAATAAGTGGAGATTGTCTTGCTGTCATCCAAAACGTATCATAAATGTGCGTTGGCCACGGATCTTATTTTCTGCAATATTCAAAAACCTCATTGTCTCTAGTCGAGGGAGATACAAAAAGACATCATCACTGCACGTCTCAGCTCTAGATTTCTGTGTGTCCTCGAATCACATTCCGTCTGGTGGCACATTCCACATACAGACGCCATTGACTTCCGTCATAAAGTGACTCACGTCGGCACACAGGTTCCCGGTGGAGACGGAGGTGATTTTGGTGCCGGGTCCTCCGGGGTAAACCGCTTTGCTCGCAGGACTCTGGCTCTGATCTGAGGAGGGGGGCGGATAAAGAACGCCTTATTAAAATCAGGTAAAAACATTCAAAACAAGTCTAAGCAGAAATACTTGAAATAACGTTGCTTTCACGCACCAATGCAGACTTCATTAAAAAGTCACATGTAATTAATAATAGACAAATGTTTAAATACAGTACTTGACTGTTTTCGATGCTCTGAATTGGCTGCATCTATGACAAAAAACGCCTCTGATATCAAAATCTTACAAAGAATAGTTATTTTAAATTCATTCACTAACAGTGCAATTACCCAAAGACGTATAGGTGCAAAGGAGTCGTTAACTATTCAAAAAATACCCAAAGTATTTACTGAGTGGTTTCCGAGGCTGTTTACTTAAGACTTTTGCAGGCAGTGTTATGCCACTGTTTCCAGATCAGGGTGGAGTACTCAAAGAACAACACCAGTATTTCCACTGCTGCCCATGCCAAGCCGACACCCACCAGCCTTTTTACATCTGTATTTTACCACAGATACTTTCCATTTTGTTTTATTCCATCAAGTCATTTTGATGATTTTCTGCTTAATTTACAGCTTTAATAATGCTATGAGTATGTGCTCACATGCCATCCGTTTTATGAATTAAGAAGTCCAACTTTTCTTAAATACTCATTTTACATTTCAATGTGTGAACAATAGACCCAATTAAAGGAACATGTGTAAACTGGTGTCAGTTGGCTCAACCAAAAAACATGCGTCTTGAATACAGACACACACTGTATCCACCGGACTTCATGTAGTTTTAGTTTCTTATTGTACTGTTTTTCATCAGTATATTATAGCTCTCAGATATACACAGAGCCTGTCTCTGATTGGCTGAAACACCAAACTGATCATTGCAGCATTACCCATAATCCCCTCTGTTTCAGCCCTGTTTCCAAAGTGCTGATTCTCTGTCTGTTACTTCAGATGAAAATAAGGAGCCCCTCCCCACGCCCCTCTGAGAGACATTTGGTTACAAAGAACACAATGGAGCTCTAGAGGAGATTCAGGTGATAAGGGGGGGGGGGGGGGGTTACCTTGGTTGCTGATTGGCTAATGGTTACCAAGCCAACACATCGTTATGACATCATAAAGTGGCCAAAATCTGATCAGCTCATTTTCAGACAGGTTTTTATAGAAATGGATCAAAAAGAGAGAGAATCTTTGTTCCTGAAACTTTCAGAGTCTCTTTCCACAGAGGGGACACATGTTGATGTAGAAGAGACATGGAGAAGAGGGGACACATGTTGATGTAGAGGAGACATGGAGAAGAGGGGACACATGTTGATGTAGAGGAGACATGTAGAAGAGGGGACACATGTTGATGTAGAAGAGACATGGAGAAGAGGGGACACATGTTGATGTAGAGGAGACATGGAGAAGAGGGGACACATGTTGATGTAGAAGAGACATGAAGAAGAGGGGACGCATGTTGATGTAGAAGAGACATGGAGAAGAGGGGACACATGTTGATGTAGAAGAGACATGAAGAAGAGGGGACACATGTTGATGTAGAGGAGACATGGAGAAGAGGGGACACATGTTGATGTAGAAGAGACATGAAGAAGAGGGGACACATGTTGATGTAGAAGAGACATGGAGAAGAGGGGACACATGTTGATGTGGAAGAGACATGAAGAAGAGGGGACACATGTTGATGTAGAAGAGACATGAAGAAGAGGGGACACATGTTGATGTGGAAGAGACATGGAGAAGAGGGGACACATGTTGATGTGGAAGAGACATGGAGAAGAGGGGACACATGTTGATGTAGAAGAGACATGAAGAAGAGGGGACACATGTTGATGTAGAAGAGACATGGAGAAGAGGGGACACATGTTGATGTGGAAGAGACATGAAGAAGAGGGGACACATGTTGATGTAGAAGAGACATGGAGAAGAGGGGACACATGTTGATGTGGAAGAGACATGAAGAAGAGGGGACACATGTTGATGTGGAAGAGACATGAGGAAGAGGGGACACATGTTGATGTAGAAGAGACATGAAGAAGAGGGGACACATGTTGATGTAGAAGAGACATGGAGAAGAGGGGGACACATGTTGATGTGGAAGAGACATGAAGAAGAGGGGACACATGTTGATGTGGAAGAGACATGAAGAAGAGGGGACACATGTTGATGTAGAAGAGACATGAAGAAGAGGGGACACATGTTGATGTGGAAGAGACATGAAGAAGAGGGGACACATGTTGATGTAGAGGAGACATGAAGAAGAGGGGACACATGTTGATGTAGGAGAGACATGAAGAAGAGGGGACACATGTTGATGTAGAAGAGACATGAAGAAGAGGGGACACATGTTGATGTAGGAGAGACATGAAGAAGAGGGGACACATGTTGATGTAGAAGAGACATGAAGAAGAGGGGACACATGTTGATGTAGAAGAGACACGAAGAAGAGGGGACACATGTTGATGTAGAAGAGACATGGAGAAGAGGGGACACATGTTGATGTAGAAGAGACACGAAGAAGAGGGGACACATGTTGATGTAGAGGTCTTACTGGCGACGTTGGGGCTGGACCGGTGGTCGGCTCGATTCTTGAGCAGCCGGTCTTCGTTGGTCTTCTTTGGTTCGGGGTACGAGTCCCAGCCGGCCTGCGGACTCTCCGGAGAGCCGTTCTGCACCGAGTTGTTGTAAAGCTCGAAGCCCTCGCTCTTTGGTCGCAGCTTTCCGTTCTTATCGCGCCCTCGGTCTGCAGCTGGAGGGGCGGAGCGGAGAGAATGGATGCTTGCATTTTGAATTGGTTGTTGCCGTAATAACAAGTATCCCTTTCATCATTTTATTAATGCAGATTTTCTTTTACTTCTCAAAAGTCCAGGTCTATATCAGTATGTAGTGGCTCTACTTTAAAGAGTCCTCTCCTGCTGATGTTCAGGTGTATATCAGTATGTAGTGTCTCTACTTTAAAGAGTCCTCTCCTGCTGATGTTCAGGTGTATATCAGTATGTAGTGTCTCTACTTTAAAGAGTCCTCTCCTGCTGATGTTCAGGTGTATATCAGTATGTAGGGTCTCTACTTTAAAGAGTCCTCTCCTGCTGATGTTCAGGTGTATATCAGTGTGTAGTGTCTCTACTTTAAAGAGTCCTCTCCTGCTGATGTTCAGGTGTATATCAGTATGTAGTGTCTCTACTTTAAAGAGTCCTCTCCTGCTGATGTTCAGGTGTATATCAGTATGTAGTGTCTCTACTTTAAAGAGTCCTCTCCTGCTGATATTCAGGTGTATATCAGTATGTAGTGTCTCTACTTTAAAGAG
Source organism: Pseudochaenichthys georgianus (assembly GCF_902827115.2). Lineage (NCBI taxonomy): Eukaryota > Metazoa > Chordata > Actinopteri > Perciformes > Channichthyidae > Pseudochaenichthys > Pseudochaenichthys georgianus. Next base: position 33,401,998 of record NC_047526.1, on the reverse strand, counting down.
TCCTCTCCTGCTGATGTTCAGGTGTATATCAGTATGTAGTGTCTCTACTTTAAAGAGTCCTCTCCTGCTGATGTTCAGGTGTATATCAGTATGTAGTGTCTCTACTTTAAAGAGTCCTCTCCTGCTGATGTTTCAGGTGTATATCAGTATGTAGTGCCTCTACTTTAAAGAGTCCTCTCCTGCTGATGTTCAGGTGTATATCAGTATGTAGTGCCTCTACTTTAAAGAGTCCTCTCCTGCTGATGTTCAGGTGTATATCAGTATGTAGTGTCTCTACTTTAAAGAGTCCTCTCCTGCTGATGTTCAGGTGTATATCAGTATGTAGTTTCTCTACTTTAAAGAGTCCTCTCCTGCTGATGTTCAGGTGTATATCAGTATGTAGTGTCTCTACTTTAAAGAGTCCTCTCCTGCTGATGTTCAGGTGTATATCAGTATTTAGTGTCTCTACTTTAAAGAGTCCTCTCCTGCTGATGTTCAGGTGTATATCAGTACGTAGTGTCTCATACTGCCTGTGCTGCAGCACCTCTTTCCTTTCTGGAGGGATGTTAGCCTTTGCAGACCGTTGACTTGCACTAAAACCTAAATAACACTACAGGAAACAGAAATCCCAGAAAGCCTAACAGGGCCCCTTTTTAAAGTGCAACGACTTCCCTCCTGAGTCTCTCCGTCTGCTCCCTGAGTCTGTGAGAATCTACACTTTGACTTGTCCAGTTTCCAAACACTAAGGAGTCCTTCACATGTCACCGTCTGACTGGAAAACAGGCTGTGGTCGAGGGAGAAACACCCGCTGGCGTCGTCCTGCACCCCAGAAGACTTCCGTAATGAATCTGGGGTTACATTCCAGCGGACAAAGACCAGCACAGAGCCAGACAACATGTGGGTGTGTGTGTGTGTGTGGACACGCTTACACACACACACACACACACATATCTGGCTGTAGCCACAAACACTCATTATGTCCGTCAGTCTGCAGGACTCATACGGGGCTGCAGAGAAGACAACAAGGACTCAGTGTCTGGACCAGTCTGCTTCTCCTCTTCCACACCAGAAGCTGTTATTAACTAATGGTGGAACGGACAATAGTCCATTCATCACATGTTACACGACATTACGCTTTTCTGGCTTTTCATTCAACACTTTTTCTAATCGTCAGGATGTTTAAGACGTGACAGACAGCTGGAATGCAAATTGTATTTCGCTCTTGATTAATGAACATCACGTTTTGATGGTCCACAAAACGTTTTATTCGAAATATTATTTTTTTTCAAAAGCCTGTTTTCTCACTCGAGAGACTAGAAGAACAGAATAGACTTTTTTAATTGAAAGATTACAAAAAAATGAATTGTTTGATTATAAAAATCGTTGCAAAGAATTTTTTTATCAATAGAATATTATTCTGCAAAGTTTTTAGACGACATCATTAAGCGACGAAAGTAAAAGGTTCCTCAATATCATGAGAAACAAGAACGCTATTCTATCAAATAAACTGTACAATTGCAAAAATAAACAATAGATGCAAAGGAAACAGTTTGAACGTGTGTGCTCTCACCTCGGGGCAGCAAGGGGCTCGGCTGGTTCAGGAGCGTTGCCAGACCGTGGTAGATCGCTCCCTGCTTCGCCACCTCCAGAGTCACCACTGCACCCGTCCTCGTCATTAACTCCGCAGCCCTACACACGGGCGCACACGCACAGAGAGAGAAAGAGAGAGAGAGAGAGAGAGAGAGAGAGAGAGAGAGAGAGAGGGAAAGCGCAAGAGAGAGAAAAGAGCAAAACTATTAGCATCACAATGTTCAAATGTTTAAATTCAAAGAAGCTTTATTGGCAAGACCATATCAAACACACAGTATGACAATGCAAGAAATTAAGTTTGACACAACGGATGGATATCATAAATCTAAACTATGAAAATGCAAATACTATCAATGTAATAAAATATGGGTGTGTGTAGGGATGGGTATCGTTAAGGTTTTAACGGTACTACTACTTTTATCGATGCCGCTTATCGGCCCGGTCTTTAACGGTACTTTTATCGGTTCTTTTGGAGACAAAAATAAGGTAAACTAACTAAACAAATTGTGAACAAAACTAACATTGCTTTTTATTTTAATTAAATACATAATATATTTCACATCAAAAGAAACAACAATGTTTAAACACATCGTATTAAATAATGTGATGACAGAACTGTGAACAGAATAGCTGAAACTTTAATGTTTGTATAATGTTGTTAGCTCCGTGTGTTGCTGCTAGCATACAGAACGCCTGACGTGGAAGCGTTCCTCGTGGACGGGGCTACAGAGCTGCTAGAAAGACAGTGGAACCCGGTGCATTCCTCCGTCTGGATGTGGAGCACTTTTGATAAATGTTTAGACTAATTGCTCGTGTTACCGCCCACATGCTGAACTCTTATTGCACTTTAGGCAACGAGCGTTGTCCACATCGAGACGGGTAAAGTTTAACCATCTCGGAGCGCGTCTCTCGTGTGTGTGTGTTGCTGCATGTAGCAGCCGTGTGTGTGTAAACTGCCCCGCCCCCTCAGACGGGGAGAGAGATCTCGTCTGGATTGGAAAGATCGAAAATACTAAAAATAATCATGGACGCATTTTGCAGTCATTTTGCGTATTAGAGACGGAGTTGGCGAAACTAAAACTGCAATATAATGTTTGTGCAGCAATAATACATACGACAGATGTGTTTTACATGCCTCTAGTACCGATAAAAAGACCGATAACGTCGGAGCTTAACGGTACCACGGTCTTTAATAATTCAGCCCCGGGGCCTGTTTGATACCGGGGCTCGGAACCCATCCCGAGGGGGGTGTGTGTGTGTGTGTGTGTGTGTGTGTGCGTGCGTGCGTGTGTGTCAGAAAGTGCACCTCGATTCTTTAAGTACCGATAGTAAGAGTTCTCATGCTATATGGCCCATTTTATAATAACGTATGGGCTATGACTGAATTATAATTATTGATGCATTAATTGTTTATTCTTGCAGCCGGTTATGGAGGAGATAACTTTAACCAGTGTGTCTTTTATGTAGCTAGTAAACCTGTGTAAAGTATAGTATAGGCCTTCTTAACAGTACGATGATAGAAAGTATTATATCGATTCTTTCAGTGGACTATTACACATCAGTCTGGAAGATAATGAACGTATTGGCCTGTTGAAAGGAATATATGAACTCATGACTCAATTGGGAACAATCGTGCAGACGCATATCAACACACAGAAAGTCTCCGTGTTGTTTTCTGTTTTTGCCACATGTGCGTAGAGCTTTCAGCTGATCCTCTGAACAGCTGAGCGGCAGATCACACGGGGGAAAGAGCCATGTGGGTTTGATTTGATGGATTTCAGGGAAGCAACATTAACAGCCTGATGCCGAGCAGAGAACACGCTCTGGTCCCATGTGTGGAAGTGTCTCAGGACTGAACATCAACCAGACATTAAGGCTGCCAATAATGCTAAATCCTGACATGCAAGGAGCCACCTGCAGGAGGGAGGACAAGTACAGACTTCACAGGATGATCGGAAGTCCTGCAACCTGCATGCTTGGTAGCAGGCAAATGGTTTGTGAATCCAGTTTGACTTCTCCTCAATAAGCAGTCTGTCCGCAGAGGAAGGGAGGAATCACTGGAGTATCGAGAGGGACTTCTCGGCTGTTTCCAGAACACACCCTTTTTCTGCTTGGGTTTTCAACATGTTTGGAAAGCTGTCTTTTTTTCACGAGGACAAATAAGACTTCTCTGTGGTCTCTGTCCAAGATCTGACGTTAACATGATATTAAAGTTTTCCAAATGTTTTCCATTCCTAAAATAGAATTCAAACAGAGTTTCGTCATCGGCGAGACCTCAAATACGTCAGGACTCTGCGGGCAGGTGGTTGAGGATATAAACACAGAATACTACGTGTCCCCACTTCTCCTTTTACGTGGTTTTGGAGGATTGTCAATATACGTATATCTTTACCGTTGATGTGTTTATATTCAGGGATGCACATCACCTCACGCCTAGACTACTGCAGCTCCCTCCTGGCTGGTCTACCTGCATGTGCCATCCGACCTCTCTCATCCAGAATGCAGCGGCTCGTCTTCAACCTTCCTACATGTTCCCACACCACGCCGCTCCTCCGCTCCCTTCACTGGCTTCCGGTAACTGCTAGAATCCACTTCAAGACTCTGGTACTTGCGTACCATGCTGCGAATGGATCTGGCCCATCCAGGACATGGTTAAACCGTACACCCCAGCACGTGCACTCCGCTCTGCATCAACCAAACGGCTCGCTGCACCCTCGCTGCGAGGGGGACCCAAGTTCCCATCAGCAGAAACACGTGGGTTTGCTATCCTGGCTCCAAGATGGTGGAATGAGCTCCCCATTGACATCAGGACGGCAGAAAGCTCACACACCTTCCGGACTGAAAACTCATCTCTTTCGACTCCACCTCGAGCGATAGAACTACTAACAAAGCACTTATATACTAATAAAGGACTGGCTTACCTAAAGCCAGTTGAGCAGCACTTGAAATGTTTGGCTCTGAAGCCTGATGTACTTTTATCTGTTTTCTTCAAGGTTGTGTCTTCCTGGTTGAACGCACTTACTGTAAGTGGCTTTGGATAAAAGCGTCAGCTAAATGCAATGTAATGTAATAACCGGTACGCATGTGCGGGCAAACATCTGAAATGCGTTCCGGCACTTGTCTCACTAAGCGCATTTCCAGAAGGCGCTTCGGTCACTGGGCGACAGAGCCGGTCGCCGTGCGCACAGACGGGGCTGCTGTTAACGTCGGTGTGTACAACGGAATTGTGCCACAACTAGCACCCACCCCTCCCGTCGACGTTCAATACCACACCCCCACCGCCTCACTCACTAAAACCAGTTAATTTATTTAGTGACGAATGGAAATCACAGAAAAGATAGTCAATTCAGAAAAATACATTATTGCCATGTAGCCTTTAAAACCAGGAACAAACTACACTCACAGTCTCGAGATATCCAACATGTAAAGTGACATCTAGTGTCACAATATCGTCATAGGTATATCAGTGTGTTGCCAACCATCATTTATCTACAGGCACTGAACGCTTTAAATGCGACTTCCGCAAACATTGAAATATTAGCAGTAATTTGACCCGTGTCTTTACCTCTCCTGTGATAGGCCGACGAGGCTGCGTCCATCTACGCTCAGCAGCTGGTCACCTGCTGCCAGACGACCGTCCTGCAAACACACACACACACACACACACACACACACACACACACACACACACACACACACACACACACACACACACACACACACACACACACACACACACACACACACACACACACACACACACACACACACACACACACACACACACACACACACACACACACACTCATCATGAGTCACCATGTTTTTCCTCATGCTTTTCTGTTATAATGGCAGTGTGTGTTCTCACCACGTCCGCTGCCCCTCCTTTCACCACAGACTTGACGTAGATGCCCAGCTTCTCCTGACCCGCACCCTGCAGACAGAGACAACGAGACAGGTTAACCAAAGAGTCCAACAAAAAAACACATTTCACATAAAAACGCTAAATATTAAACGGTAATGTATTCCACCAAATGGCAAGTGAACAGGTCCGAGGCCAGTGTGAGTATGCGGATGCTTTCCTGCTGAATCTTAAATGTGTGGCGTCATAAGAGTAGGGCTGAACGATGAATCGATCTTAAATCGAAATTTGAAATGATGCGATTATCACATTTGTTTTGTTGTTCTTGTGTGTCAGTCATCCCCACCAATCAGAAGTGCTGTGCTCCACATGTACCAGCCATTGTTAACCAATCAGAAGTGGCCCATGATAGAAGGTGATACACAGATTGATCCAATCACCTGCCCTTTCCAAATGGCTTCCAATGGAGCTTTAGATGGCTTGGTGAACCATCTGGGTCAGGTTAGTAATGCTCCATCACGTGTTTCTATTACAGGGTGAATCTGAAACTGAAGCTCGACTTTAAAGCAACGGAAGTTTCATGTAAGTTTAGTTCTTTCACTCGTAGCTCGGGCTGCGGGGCGCTAGAGACGGGAGCACGTCGATACGACCTTCCTAGCCGGAGTTATGGCCGCATATTACAATAAACTTCCGTTGGGTCGCTTAAAAACAAATATCGTGAATCGAATCTCAATATCTGTCAGAAAAATCGCAATTACATTTTTTCTCAAAATCGTGCAGCCCTACTTAAGAGAAGCACAATCGAAAAAGACATTTTACCCAAAGTGCAATATCCAGTATCACAGTGAGCACAATTACGACCAACAAATGCCAAAACCAAAAGAAATGGAGAACAGAAATTAATAATAATATATTAATATTCTATAGCGCATTTCTGAACCCAAAGACGCTTTAATATAAATATAAATATATAAATTAGCATTAGTAGAGTATCAATGTGGAAGACAATCATTTCTGCATACACACAGTTTTGAAAGCTCCCACAGAAAATGGAAATGTAAGACGTTTTCGCCACCTCGTCTATTTTGACAACACGAATCCATTCTAATGTTCCGACACAGAACAGGAGGGCATTACAAAGCTGTCGTTTCCCGAGCCTCTTCTATCCGAGGTAACACGTTCACCAACACGTCAGACCGAAACATTTCAAGACGTTTAAAGAGTCCACACACGTATCTTTCAGTTCCCCGCTTACATGCTGGTTTCTTCGCTGTATTAGAGTGATATTTACTGCTGGAACAAGAGCAACTGCCCCCTGCAGGAATCCGTTTCTTATTTTATGTCATAATATTTTCTTTAAACCGAATCCTTTCTTCACCAAGTAGCAACAAAGAACAGACATACAGATACAAAGGGGAGTGTGTGCGTGTGCGTGTGTGTGGTTTACACTGCTGGTATGTTATCAGTCGTTTCACACACTCCCATCTTGACATGTTTATCCTCAGAGTTTGTCCTGCAGTGAAACCCAGACAAATATGTTCCTGTTAGAGACATTGTTGGACTGAATGTGTTTTTGACTTGCAACTCTTTTCAGGCTCACACACATTCTTTAGTTTTTCTCGAGAGACGATATCAATAAATGCGCTTTTTCTGCTTAGGACAGTTTGGACCGAAACTTTCTTTCATTACTTTCAGACATGCTTCTACCTTTAAAGCGGGTCTTGATTCAATATAGGACCTAAAGATATTCTATATTTGCCGGTTCATATTTGTATCTTGTGCCTGTGACATGTTTCAATGCTTAATGTTCAAAAGGGGGGGAAGTGTGTGAGGGCAACACAGGGATTTTAGCATTTGCAGACCGGGGCCGTTTCTCAATCCCGAGGATACTGGCTTCCAAGCCAATATTTCAAGGATGCTACGTCATCGAGTGCTGTTCCAATGTCCAGCATACTTGGAAATCCACCGAGGCCGCGTCCTTGGTTTGGGGAGGCTGCACATGGGTAGACTTCGCATCCTTAAAATCCCCACAATGCTTTGCGCACGGACCAATTTCAAAAAACCTTGCGGAGAACGGCTGAACCGACGCAGCACACACTTCAATGTAAGTATAGTGGCGTAGAACATGTGCTGGTAAGTATGTGACTTTGTTATCACCAAACATGTGTTCCCTGAAAGTAAAGCAAGTTCATAAGTAGATAGACATCGTGAGGTATTTATTTTCGGTACAGTTTATGTTGAAACCGTTACAGAGAGTGGCACACTTGTTAGTCTGTTCCATTCTTCTTCGTTTTCCGAAGCCGTGGCTTGGAAGCATATTTGATTCGTTTCTGAAGGAAGTGACTTGGAAGTACCAAGCCAGCATCCTCGCGCTTGAGAAACACCCCATGTACATGCACAAAAACCTGTATAACACACCGACTAAAGGGAAAGGAAAACCCCAACCAGTATAAAGGGGCCTCTTTAACCAGAAGACACCACAGGACATGAAGCGCACACTACCTAGACAGTGAGAATCACAGCACGTCTATAAAACCGCTCGTAAACCAGCAGAGTGGATTAAAAAGACTCCTAATTGGTGCCATTTGTGAGACCTGGCAACATGGCAGTGTGTGTGTGTTGTGAAAGGAAGCAGGGGTTACTCGCAGCGAAGAAGAAGAAGAAGAAGAAGAAGAAGAAGAAGAAGAAGAAGAAGAAGAAGAAGAAGAAGAAGAAGAAGAAGAAGAAGAAGAAGAAGAAGTAATAAGATCCAGAAGCAGACCGACAGTAAAGAACTCAAGAAGAATACTCATAAATCCTACTGCCCCACTCGCTCGCGCAGCAGCATCCTCCTCAACGAGACTACCTCATACTCATCCTCCTCCTACACGCTCTCGCCCTACTCGCCTCCAGACTACTCCTCACGCATGCAGAATCGCCTCCTACCTCCTCCTCCTACCTCCTCATCCTACCTCCTCAACTATTCCTCCTGCATCTCCTCCTAACCTCGCATCCTCGCTCCTCCTCCTCCGCAATTCTCATCCCCTCGTATCAAACCCATTCAATCTTATTTTTATTTTTCAAATTTGATTTTCTTTTAATTGTTAGCTCGTTTGAGTTTTGCTTTCCTGCGCAGGACCACAACCTCTAATATAAAAGTACACATCTGGGTGTTTCAGAACGGTTGCAAACGGATCGGTTTGTTTAGAAAATAAGCTTCTAGTGCCTTCATCTCAATTCCTGATTCTCACATATCTGAAACGGATTGAATCGTGGGGCAAAAACAGGACATCAGAAAAGTATAATTTCTTGAAGTACTTGCATTTTTTTGGCTATTATGAACTGAATGTGAATCGAGAGATATAGAGAAACATTCTGCACGTGTCACATCCGAGAAGACCCGCTCAAGCCTTCACATTATTTCCCCACAGTGTTTCGTTCGTTAGTAAATGTGCAGTTCTCTGTGATAATGACTCTGGATTCATGCAGTCAGACTTCCTGTGAGTGACGTTAACATGAGAGACTTCCGCTCTGTCCCAGTCTGTTGTACATTACAGAAGACCTTAAAGAGCCTCTTGTTTTCAGCTTCGTGCACTTTGAGGGATTGAGGGCGCCAAATCAGCTCCAGAGACACTTGGAGGAATTTCCTGAAATCCCCTGAGGGTGTTCGAGCGGCTTTTAGCGAGTTAAAGGGGGTCCGAAAGGGGGGTCAGAAAGGGGGGTCAGAGGGGCCAACAACTTCTAGCACAAGTACTGTGCTTCAGCAGAAATGAAAACTGTTCTTCAAATGAGCACGTCTGATGCATTGCTTTCATTTTACATGAAGCTTAATTCTATATTACTCACAATGGTTGTACTTGAAGAGTCACCTCGTTTCCTTTGATGGCAATTATTTAAAAGTCATGGCCATTTCTACTGATCATATTTCCATTGCTGAGGTCTACTAGAATAGATTTACATTGTTCAATGTTCCAAACTCACATTGGTTTCTCAAACAGCATCTCTGTATAGCATGTGTATTCACTCTCTGTCCTAAACGGCTTGTTGGAGCTCCTCCCCCCCCCTCCCTGTGAGCCGAGTGGCCGTCGGCGAGGCAGTGAGACACAGCTAACCCAGCCCGACACCCGCAGCCTGGCTAGGGAGTCGGTGGTGAATCACAGCCTCGCCGCGTCCCGCCGTCTCAGGGAGGAGAAATCGGCGGAGCTGGAGCTGAGAAAAGATTGAGTGAGTGAGGAACGTAACGGCTTCTAACGGATTGTGTCCATTTGGGTGTTCACACGTCACAGAACCCAGGAAGTAAAACAATGGAAAAAGAGAAATCCCCAACGAGCGTTCTGGGGCAGCAGACAGTCTTCTCTCTGTTTTAGAGGTGTACTCGCTACAGGGTGTACTTTGAGGGTTTGTGACTCTGCAGACAAAAACCTTTCATAACAACAAGAGGGGGCGGGTGATAACCGGAAAAGCATGACATGGACCTTTAAGTCATGAAAGACACAGCGGCACATGTAAGGCAGTAATGTTGAAGTAGCTGTGGAGTTCTGGTCCTTATGAAATGATTTTAAAACTAGCTTTGTTGATATAACTCGGCTGCTTTTCATGCCCTCCGTTGTGAAGCCACGATTAGGTCATCTAGTGGTACAAAATAAACTGCAGACATGTCAGGCAGGATTATGCAACCAGCAACAGAACCACGACTACCGCTTTTGTTAAGTTGATGCTTGAGCTACAAACAACTCGTTTCATTAGAAATGCAAGTGGAGCCGTGAAGATACAATATCATCAAATCAATGATGTGTCTAACAAGTAGGAAAACATCTTTAAAATATGTGTTAAAATTGAGCTCTTTCGTGGATTTTAGTAGACTTTTCACCCTGATTAGCAGCAACACGGTGCAATTAGGTACATCTCAATGCATCAAGATAGCAGAAAACATGTGTATACATTAATTGCAACATAAAGCCTTTCTGCAATGCAAACACGTCGGGGAATGGACACGTAAACTAAAGATGTAAAGACATGTTGAACCGAGAGACACACAGCAGGCTTGTTTACATGATTTGAAATTTTAAAGGATCAGAGTGAAACCAGATATATACAGACATGATCAACATGAACAGCCATCTTTTGAAGAAGTGTTCCCTGTAAATGAGGACGTAATCTGTTTAGAAAAAAAGACATTATCTTTAAGAATAGTTGGAATACCAGAGGGAGAGCTGTACGCTTTGATTTACTGTGTTTTAATGGACAGCTCTGGGTCTTTAAAGTGCTCAACAAATCAAGCGCACCTTAAAGATGCCAGGTCGGTATTTGGCCTGAAGATGTTTTAAACAAGCCCTCCACCGAAGCGTTGGTGCGTTTTAACCCTTAGATGCATAAGTGGGTCTTTTTGGACCCGGTGAGCTGGTTTTCTAGAAGTATCTTTGTAATTACATTTTTTTTATCATTTCATATTCCAGCTATTCCTCAAAAAACATGTTTTGGATATCATGCCATTCACATTTTAAATTTACATTTTAAGAAATTGTACTACCCCAAGCTCAAGCCAAAAACGACCCGCATGCATTTTCTATGGAGCTTTGTTTTCTGTTCAAAATGTTAAAAAGAAATGTCTGAAATTATAAATAGTGAAAGATTAAATATAAAATATTTCTAGTGTGAACCAAAATATAATTTATACAAGTGATTTTTCTTAACCAAAATGATTTAGTATTATTCTAATACGGGTCCGAGTGTAGGGTCCAGTCACTCTAAGGGCATCTAAGGGTTAATAACAAACTCGGATCAGACGCTCAGATGAAATCTTGAAGACGGGGCGCTTCAATTAAATGCGGACATAACTTTAGTGTGGAGAGAACATGGACACTTCCATCAATTTCCTGAAGTAAGCCTTCCTGGCTGAAGACTCGAAATCCCCCTCTGAGCGCAAAGCATGTAGAAGAACTGTAGAGCGCAGCGGCTTCATAAAGTTGTTAAATCTTTCTTCAACGACCAACGCTACGAAAGAGAAAGCTCTCCTTTGCCCAAGGAAACACGATTGCACTGCGATAAAAGCGAGATGACTGAATTATAGTATTCGTTTTCCCACTCAGGAACATTTGAACTTATCTTACAGGACAGAAGCCTTCAGTGAACCAGAAGGAACCGTAGTTAAAGCTAGTACAAGTACCGTACTTTTCGGACTATAAAGCACCTGCATAATCCGCAGCAGCTAAATTGTCCGTCTGTCTTGCTCTCGTTCTGTCTCTCGGTTCCACTTTCACTTTGGCGCGCTACCTGTCTCACTCTTTTCCGGCCTCCAGCTTTTCCTGCTGGAGCCCGCCCGTAGAGGTCGGGCGCGGACCGGTCCTAGAGCCCGTAGAGTTAAAGGTGGTTAATTTTACCTGTAAAATCCATAGATTTAGGAGGTTCCCTAGTGGCCATTAGCTGTACAAAAAAATGGGGAAAAAAGTCGCGGCTTATAGTCCGAAAAGTACGGTAATACAGTAAGGGTATTTTAAATAGAATATTGTTCCATTAAGGAGAAATCAAAGAGCTACAGTATATGCGTGTCGTGGTATTCTGTGGCATGTTAAGCCGTAGCTTACTAGTTGTTTGGGAAATAAAATGTTCGAAGATTATGAAAATAACGTTTTTCCTGAGATAAAAGGCAACGTCAAATGTCTCCCTTCCTATGCCACGATATGAAATGGAGAAAAACCTAAAGCTCCATATTGCACAGGCAGATAAAAGCAGGTTTCTCTTAAAAAAATGAAAGCTAATGACAAAAGAAATGAATTTACTGCTGACCAAAAAGTCTACTCAGAGTTTCAACTCGTGTGAAGTATTTTGGAAATCAAAAATAATCCCAATGATTTCATAACAAGCGAGAAACACTATAGTCGCTCTGCAAAGTCCCTGAAGCTCTCTCGAGGTCGTCCTCAGGCAGCCCTCCACCGTCGCTTCCAGTCATCCCGGTTCTCCGTACATCTGGCTAGTTCATTGGTGCTTTGTGCCCCTGCGTCGTATTTGAGTACGTCCACGTATGTTAGTGCGGGACGTCCTCGTGACCGATGCCCGTGTCGGTTCCCACAGCACCACTTCGCCGGCTGGCAGCTCTCGACGTCCTGCTAGTCTCCTTCTCCTGGCTGCATGTCCTCGCTCACCCTTGGTATTCCCTCGTACAGGATCTTGCTGGCTACATGTACACTCTTGCTGATGTTAAGTACTGCTCGCAGCATTCTGGTGTAGCATCCGTCAAGAGACGTTGGCAGGGATGGCTTCAGGGTCCAGCGTTCACTGCCATGGAGGAGAACAGACTCTCCCGTTGCATAGAAGAAGCCGAGGTTGATTTGACGGGGGAGGATGGAGTTCCGTACACTGGTCATGCCGTTCAGGGCCTCCATGCAAGTGTCTTTTTCCTCATGCTTTTCTGTTATAATGGCAGTGTGTGTTCTCACCACGTCCGCTGCCCCTCCTTTCACCACAGACTTGACGTAGATGCCCAGCTTCTCCTGACCCGCACCCTGCAGACAGAGACACGAGACAGGTTAACCAAAGAGTCCAACAAAAAAACACATTTCACATAAAAACGCTAAATATTAAACGGTAATGTATTCCACCAAATGGCAAGTGAACAGTCCGAGGCCAGTGTGAGTATGCGGATGCTTTCCTGCTGAATCTTAAATGTGTGGCGTCATAAGAGTAGGGCTGAACGATGAATCGATCTTAAATCGAAATTTGAAATGATGCGATTATCACATTTGTTTTGTTGTTCTTGTGTCAGTCATCCCCACCAATCAGAAGTGCTGTGCTCCACATGTACCAGCCATTGTTAACCAATCAGAAGTGGCCCATGATAGAAGGTGATACACAGATTGATCCAATCACCTGCCCTTTCCAAATGGCTTCCAATGGAGCTTTAGATGGCTTGGTGAACCATCTGGGTCAGGTTAGTAATGCTCCATCACGTGTTTCTATTACAGGGTGAATCTGAAACTGAAGCTCGACTTTAAAGCAACGGAAGTTTCATGTAAGTTTAGTTCTTTCACTCGTAGCTCGGGCTGCGGGGCGCTAGAGACGGGAGCACGTCGATACGACCTTCCTAGCCGGAGTTATGGCCGCATATTACAATAAACTTCCGTTGGGTCGCTTAAAAACAAATATCGTGAATCGAATCTCAATATCTGTCAGAAAAATCGCAATTACATTTTTTCTCAAAATCGTGCAGCCCTACTTAAGAGAAGCACAATCGAAAAAGACATTTTACCCAAAGTGCAATATCCAGTATCACAGTGAGCACAATTACGACCAACAAATGCCAAACCAAAAGAAATGGAGAACAGAAATTAATAATATAATTAATATTCTATAGCGCATTTCTGAACCCAAAGACGCTTTAATATAAATATAATATATAATTAGCATTAGTAGAGTATCAATGTGGAAGACAATCATTTCTGCATACACACAGTTTTGAAAGCTCCCACAGAAAATGGAAATGTAAGACGTTTTCGCCACCTCGTCTATTTTGACAACACGAATCCATTCTAATGTTCCGACACAGAACAGGAGGGCATTACAAAGCTGTCGTTTCCCGAGCCTCTTCTATCCGAGTAACACGTTCACCAACACGTCAGACCGAAACATTTCAAGACGTTTAAAGAGTCCACACACGTATCTTTCAGTTCCCCGCTTACATGCTGGTTTCTTCGCTGTATTAGAGTGATATTTACTGCTGGAACAAGAGCAACTGCCCCCTGCAGGAATCCGTTTCTTATTTTATGTCATAATATTTTCTTTAAACCGAATCCTTTCTTCACCAAGTAGCAACAAAGAACAGACATACAGATACAAAGGGGAGTGTGTGCGTGTGCGTGTGTGTGGTTTACACTGCTGGTATGTTATCAGTCGTTTCACACACTCCCATCTTGACATGTTTATCCTCAGAGTTTGTCCTGCAGTGAAACCCAGACAAATATGTTCCTGTTAGAGACATTGTTGGACTGAATGTGTTTTTGACTTGCAACTCTTTTCAGGCTCACACACATTCTTTAGTTTTTCTCGAGAGACGATATCAATAAATGCGCTTTTTCTGCTTTAGGACAGTTTGGACGAAACTTTCTTTCATTACTTTCAGACATGCTTCTACCTTTAAAGCGGGTCTTGATTCAATATAGGACCTAAAGATATTCTATATTTGCCGGTTCATATTTGTATCTTGTGCCTGTGACATGTTTCAATGCTTAATGTTCAAAAAGGGGGAAGTGTGTGAGGGCAACACAGGGATTTTAGCATTTGCAGACCGGGGCCGTTTCTCAATCCCGAGGATACTGGCTTCCAAGCCAATATTTCAAGGATGCTACGTCATCGAGTGCTGTTCCAATGTCCAGCATACTTGGAAATCCACCGAGGCCGCGTCCTTGGTTTGGGGAGGCTGCACATGGGTAGACTTCGCATCCTTAAAATCCCCACAATGCTTTGCGCACGGACCAATTTCAAAAAACCTTGCGGAGAACGGCTGAACCGACGCAGCACACACTTCAATGTAAGTATAGTGGCGTAGAACATGTGCTGGTAAGTATGTGACTTTGTTATCACCAAACATGTGTTCCCTGAAAGTAAAGCAAGTTCATAAGTAGATAGACATCGTGAGGTATTTATTTTCGGTACAGTTTATGTTGAAACCGTTACAGAGAGTGGCACACTTGTTAGTCTGTTCCATTCTTCTTCGTTTTCCGAAGCCGTGGCTTGGAAGCATATTTGATTCGTTTCTGAAGGAAGTGACTTGGAAGTACCAAGCCAGCATCCTCGCGCTTGAGAAACACCCCATGTACATGCACAAAAACCTGTATAACACACCGACTAAGGGAAGGAAAACCCAAACCAGTATAAAGGGGCCTCTTTAACCAGAAGACACCACAGGACATGAAGCGCACACTACCTAGACAGTGAGAATCACAGCACGTCTATAAAACCGCTCGTAAACCAGCAGAGTGGATTAAAAAGACTCCTAATTGGTGCCATTTGTGAGACCTGGCAACATGGCAGTGTGTGTGTGTTGTGAAAGGAAGCAGGGGTTACTCGCAGCGAAGAAGAAGAAGAAGAAGAAGAAGAAGAAGAAGAAGAAGAAGAAGAAGAGAAGAAGAAGAAGAAGAATGAAAAGAAGAAAAGAAGAATAAGAATAAGAGCAGACCGCTCCACTCATCAAGAATCCTACCTCCTCCGCATAATCCCCTCCTCCTAACTCCTCCTCAACTCCTCCTCCTCCGCCTCATCCTCCTCCTCCTCCTCCTCCTCCTCCTCCTGCTCTCCTCATCCTCCCTCCTCCTCCTCCTCCTCCCCTCCTCATCCCCTACCTCCCCCTCCTCCGCCTCCGCCCCTCCAAAGAAGAAGAAGAAGAAGAAGAAGAAGAAGAAGATATTATATCAAAATAGTAAACAAATTCCAATCTTATTTTTTTTTTAAATGTGATTTATTTTATTTTTAGCTCGTTTGTTTTGCTTTCCTGCGGCAGGACACAACCTCTAAATATAAAAGGACACATCTGGGTTCAGAAAGGTTCAAACGGATCGGTTTGTTTAGAAAATAAGCTTCGAGTTGCCTTCATCTCCAATTCCTGATTCTTCACATATCTGAACGGATTGATCGTGGGGCAAAAACAGGACATCAGAAAAGTATAATTTCTTGAATTACTTGCATTTTTTTGGCTATTTATGAACTGAATGTGAATCGAGAGAATAGAGAAACATTCTGCACGTGTCACATCCGAGAAGACCGCATCAAGCCTTCACATTATTTCCCCCACAGTGTTTCGTTCCGTTAGTAAATGTGCATTTCTCTGTGATAATGACTCTGGATTCATGCAGTCAGACTTCCTGTGAGTGACGTTAACATGAGAGACTCCGTCTGTCTCCCGTCTGTTGTACATTACAGAAGACCTTAAAGAGCCTCTTGTTTTCAGCTTCGTGCACTTTGAGGGATTGAGGCGCCAAATCAGGCTCCAGAGACACTTGGAGGAATTTCCTGAATCCCCTGAGGGTGTTCAGAGCGGCTTTTAGCGAGTTAAAGGGGTCCGAAAGGGGGGTCAGAAAGGGGGGTCAGAGGGGCCACAACTTCTAGCACAAGTACTGTGCTTCAGCAGAAATGAAAACTGTTCTTCAAATGAGCACGTCTGATGCATTGCTTTCATTTTACATGAAGCTTAATTCTATATTACTCACAATGGTTGTACTTGAAGAGTCACCTCGTTTCCTTTGATGGCAATTATTTAAAAGTCATGGCCATTTCTACTGATCATATTTCCATTGCTGAGGTCGACTATAATAGATTTACATTGTTCAATGTTCCAAACTCGCATTGGTTTCTCAAACAGCATCTCTGTATAGCATGTGTATTCACTCTCTGTCCTAAACGGCTTGTTGGAGCTCCTCCCCCCCCCCTCCCTGTGAGCCCAGTGGCCGTCTGCGAGACAGCGAGACACAGCGAAACCCAGCCCGACACCCGCAGCCTGGCTGGGAGTCGGTGTGACTCACAGCCTCGCCGCGTCCCGCCGTCTCAGGGAGGAGAAATCGGCGGAGCTGGAGCTGAGAAAAGATTGAGTGAGTGAGGAACGTAACGGCTCTACGGATTGGTCCATTTGGGTGTTCACACGTCACAGAACCCAGGAAGTAAAACAATGGAAAAAGAGAAATCCCCAACGAGGCGTTCTGGGGCAGCAGACAGGTCTTCTCTGTGTTAGAGGTGTACTCGCTACAGGGTGTACTTTGAGGGTTTGTGACTCTGCAGACAAAAACCTTCATAACAACAAGGGGCGGGTGATAACCGGAAAAGCATGACATGGGACCTTTAAGTCATGAAAGACACAGCGGCACATGTAAGGCAGTAAATGTAAAGTAGCTGTGAGTTCTTGGTCTTATGAATGATTTTAAAACTAGCTTTTGTTGTGATATAACTCGGCTGCTTTTCATGCCTCCCGTTGTGAAGCCACGATTAGGTTCATCTAGTGGTACAAAATAAACTGCAGACATGTCAGGCAGGATTATGCAACCAGCAACAGAACCACGACTACCGCTTTTGTTAAGTTGATGCTTGAGCTACAAACAACTCGTTTCATTAGAAATGCAAGTGGAGCCGTGAAGATACAATATCATCAAATCAATGATGTGTCTAACAAGTAGGAAAACATCTTTAAAATATGTGTTAAAATTGAGCTCTTTCGTGGATTTTAGTAGACTTTTCACCCTGATTAGCAGCAACACGGTGCAATTAGGTACATCTCAATGCATCAAGATAGCAGAAAACATGTGTATACATTAATTGCAACATAAAGCCTTTCTGCAATGCAAACACGTCGGGGAATGGACACGTAAACTAAAGATGTAAAGACATGTTGAACCGAGAGACACACAGCAGGCTTGTTTACATGATTTGAAATTTTAAAGGATCAGAGTGAAACCAGATATATACAGACATGATCAACATGAACAGCCATCTTTTGAAGAAGTGTTCCCTGTAAATGAGGACGTAATCTGTTTAGAAAAAAAGACATTATCTTTAAGAATAGTTGGAATACCAGAGGGAGAGCTGTACGCTTTGATTTACTGTGTTTTAATGGACAGCTCTGGGTCTTTAAAGTGCTCAACAAATCAAGCGCACCTTAAAGATGCCAGGTCGGTATTTGGCCTGAAGATGTTTTAAACAAGCCCTCCACCGAAGCGTTGGTGCGTTTTAACCCTTAGATGCATAAGTGGGTCTTTTTGGACCCGGTGAGCTGGTTTTCTAGAAGTATCTTTGTAATTACATTTTTTTTATCATTTCATATTCCAGCTATTCCTCAAAAAACATGTTTTGGATATCATGCCATTCACATTTTAAATTTACATTTTAAGAAATTGTACTACCCCAAGCTCAAGCCAAAAACGACCCGCATGCATTTTCTATGGAGCTTTGTTTTCTGTTCAAAATGTTAAAAAGAAATGTCTGAAATTATAAATAGTGAAAGATTAAATATAAAATATTTCTAGTGTGAACCAAAATATAATATTATACAAGTGATTTTTCTTAACCAAAATGATTTAGTATTATTCTAATACGGGTCCGAGTGTAGGGTCCAGTCACTCTAAGGGCATCTAAGGGTTAATAACACAACTCGGATCAGACGCTCAGATGAAATCTTGAAGACGGGGCGCTTCAATTAAATGCGGACATAACTTTAGTGTGGAGAGAAACATGGACACTTCCATCAATTTCCTGAAGTAAGCCTTCCTGGCTGAAGACTCGAAATCCCCCTCTGAGCGCAAAGCATGTAGAAGAACTGTAGAGCGCAGCGGCTTCATAAAGTTGTTAAATCTTTCTTCAACGACCAACGCTACGAAAGAGAAAGCTCTCCTTTGCCCAAGGAAACACGATTGCACTGCGATAAAAGCGAGTATGACTGAATTATAGTATTCGTTTTCCCACTCAGGAACATTTGAACTTATCTTACAGGACAGAAGCCTTCAGTGAACCAGAAGGAACCGTAGTTAAAGCTAGTACAAGTACCGTACTTTTCGGACTATAAAGCGCACCTGCATATAATCCGCAGCAGCTAAATTGTCCGTCTGTCTTGCTCTCGTTCTGTCTCTCGGTTCCACTTTCACTTTGGCGCGCTACCTGTCTCACTCTTTTCCGGCCTCCAGCTTTTCCTGCTGGAGCCCGCCCTTAGAGGTGGCGGGCGCGGACCGGTCCTAGAGCCCGTAGAGTTAAAGGTGGTTAATTTTACCTGTAAAATCCATAGATTTAGGAGGTTCCCTAGTGGCCATTAGCTGTACAAAAAAAATGGGGAAAAAAGTCGCGGCTTATAGTCCGAAAAGTACGGTAATACAGTAAGGGTATTTTAAATAGAATATTGTTCCATTAAGGAGAAATCAAAGAGCTACAGTATATGCGTGTCGTGGTATTCTGTGGCATGTTAAGCCGTAGCTTACTAGTTGTTTGGGAAATAAAATGTTCGAAGATTATGAAAATAACGTTTTTCCTGAGATAAAAGGCAACGTCAAATGTCTCCCTTCCTATGCCACGATATGAAATGGAGAAAAACCTAAAGCTCCATATTGCACAGGCAGATAAAAGCAGGTTTTCTCTTAAAAAAATGAAAGCTAATGACAAAAGAAATGAATTTACTGCTGACCAAAAAGTCTACTCAGAGTTTCAACTCGTGTGAAGTATTTTGGAAATCAAAAATAATCCCAATGATTTCATAACAAGCGAGAAACACTATAGTCGCTCTGCAAAGTCCCTGAAGCTCTCTCGAGGTCGTCCTCAGGCGAGCCCTCCACCGTCGCTTCCAGTCATCCCGGTTCTCCGTACATCTGGCTAGTTCATTGGTGCTTTGTGCCCCTGCGTCGTATTTGAGTACGTCCACGTATGTTAGTGCGGGACGTCCTCGTGACCGATGCCCGCGTGTCGGTTCCCACAGCACCACTTCGCCGGCTGGCAGCTCTCGACGTCCTGCTAGTCTCCTTCTCCTGGCTGCATGTCCTCGCTCACCCTTGGTATTCCCTCGTACAGGATCTTGCTGGCTACATGTACACTCTTGCTGATGTTAAGTACTGCTCGCAGCATTCTGGTGTAGCATCCGTCAAGAGACGTTGGCAGGGATGGCTTCAGGGTCCAGCGTTCACTGCCATGGAGGAGAACAGACTCTCCCGTTGCATAGAAGAAGCCGAGGTTGATTTGACGGGGGAGGATGGAGTTCCGTACACTGGTCATGCCGTTCAGGGCCCTCCATGCAAGTGTCTTCCTCACCTTAAGATCTTGCTCGGTCGAGTTGACCCATGAGCCCAGGTACTTGAATCCTTGACTTCTTTAAGCACAGTGCCTTCTGTTGTTGTCAGAGCAACCGTCCAGGCAAATAAATGAATTGTTTAAAAAGAAAGTGAACTACACAACAACAGGTCCTGGAGGGATTCTGCCTGAACAGCTGAGTCACGGCCATGAGACATTTTTATCTTCTGCAGCTGACTCACGCTGAGGAACTGACCTCTGCAGCAGAGCCACAGAAACAACAAGCTACCGCTAACGCAGGCTGGCTGCTAACAACGATTACAGTATGACGACGCGTCCACCTGCTTTCTGGGGTTATTAACCACTTAGAGAGGCAGTTCAGACGCCACGGGTATTTTCTGTCGTTGTAGCAGAACGAGACGGAGAAGACATTTCCAATCATGTCCAGGCAGACGGGGATCGACACATTCTTGCCTCTACTTTTCTTTCTTTTTTTTTTAAAGTGTTGCATCTGTTAGGAAAGGACTGTTTTAAAAACCTTCCGTGTTTAGTAAAAGCAATTTCATGACTTCAGCAAATGTGCAGCTTATAACCACACCCAACTCCAACTCCAATGTCAGATCAGCTAAAGTCACTGACAACACAGGTGTGTGTGTGTGTGTGTGTGTGTGTGTGTGTGTGTGTGTGTGTGTGTGTGTGTGTGTGTGTGTGTGTGTGTGTGTGTGTGTGTGTGTGTGTGTGTGTGTGTGTGTGTGTGTGTGTGTGTGTGTGTGTGTGTGTGTGTGTGTGTGTGTGTGTGTGTGTGTGTGTGTGTGTGTGTGTGTGTGTGTGTGTGTGTGTGTGTGTGTGTGTGTGTGTGTGTGTGTGTGTGTGTGCTTTGATGCCGTCCATTTCTCAAAGCACCAAAACAAATACGCCAAGATGAAAGAAGATACCTCCGTCCTTTAAATAGTTGGAGAATGGAAGATTCGTGTTTTCGACACAGAAATACTAATATAACGAGTGAAAGCCAACTTTAGTAACATATTGAACAGTATCGCTTCGTAAATGCTTTACTTAGAATTCATTGGAGCCATTATCTTCTAGCGCAGTCTCGTGACACCAGATGCATTTGTATTTTGTTCCTATGAAGGAAACAAATAGTTGCTTTCCGAGGAGCATTGTTTTGTTATTTTTTATCAGCTGTGAGACTGGGTTATAATAAAACATCTGAAGAAACTGTTGAACACAACGCTAATAACTCTTTTCTTCCACTGACATGGACATAGGTCAATATAATCTATGGAAATGCAGTTGTTCCCCAGCAGGTCAAAGATACTCTTGGAGAGGCTTCCCACTGCTCTGATGCAAACAGAGAGAAGCTCATCAGGGCACAGCAGGTTCAAATAAACATATTCCAAAGTTATTTGATTATCGTTTCACTTGTACTTGGTCTAAAGGTCCACCATGTGTTGTGATGATATAGCTACACATGTGTACGAACGGTTCAAACGCGGTTTAATCGTCTCCTCTAATGACCTCAGAAGTCGTTCAGATTGCAGAGTTCAGGGGTGAGCCCAGAAATAGGAACAAACAACAAAGTAGAAGCGACGCGCGCTACTTCTTTCCTGCACGTATATATATATATTTCTTTTTCCATACAATCCCGATTCTGAGGCAAGAGAATAACGAGCGGCGAGAAGCGCAAACATTCTCTTTCACACACCTCATGGTTTACAGGAAAGCCAGTGTGTGTGTGTGTGTGTGTGTGTGTGTGTGTGTGTGTGTGTGTGTGTGTGTTACATCCTTCCATTGTTTCAGCGCTCACAGGGGGTAACCCTCCCATACTATTGTTCCACTCGTCGTACAATTCAGTCCGCCAACAAACACACACACACACACACACACACACACACACACACACTTCAAACACACTGTGGAAACAAACAGCGCGACTCTCCGGCGTCTCACATTTCCATTTCAGTTTTGACTGCACACATCAAACGAAACTGATGTCCATGTGCATGCAAACAAAAAGAACAACTGCTTAAAACCTTTTCAAATTAAGAGCCGTTTGGAGAAGGACATTTCATTTTTTTTTTAATGTTGTTTGGTTTACGCGCATCTCTCTTACATCGCCGCATATTTGAGAAACGTGGATACGTTTTTAAATCTGTACAGAGGGAATGTTCTGTTCTGCAATAGGGTTAATAGTACACTCCCGACTTTCCCTCGGGACAGATGGGAGCTAAATAAAATACAGACGCACGCATGTATCTCCAAGTATTATTAAGAACAGAATCCGCTTTAACTCAAACTCGTCAAAAGGCTTAGACGACATCTAATGTAGGAAGTTCCATGTTTTACAGAACAATCACAACGATAGCTGCTCGACGCCAGGTTCACTAAAGTGCACCATGCTATCAGTAGTCCGATGAAAACACAGAAGCCTTCAAACCCTCACTCTTCACCTGAATATCGAGACTGATTAAATTACTTTTTCTGCACCATCAGATTCAGACGAGATTAAATTCACAAAGCACCTAAAACAAGTCCAACACATGACTCGATGAAGTCATTTCGGAGCACACTGTCCAAAATATGCACGTGTTCTGACCACCTGCGTCTCACGTGTGTACTTTAGTTTAAACATTAGCAGAGCGGCCCTGAAAGCAAAAGGTCACGAAGCAGAGGGCCGTCACACTGTAGGGGCGAAGATACATCCACACGAAGCTGCCATTATCACGTGTGGTCAATAACTTCACTACGTAACGACCCAGAACCAGAGCGGGTCGCCATCTGTTAAAAGTCCTTATATCCACATATTAATACATTCATAAAGTATAAAGTGTTAATTTGACTTCTTGTTCTATTTATGTCGGCATGTTTTTCTATTTCCTGCACCTACTTGAACGCTTTTGCCTTGTTTTATACGTCCTTTACTTTGATGTGAGGCATATCGTACCGTATGCTGCATCGTAAGAGGGGCTTTAGCTATTGTGCATTTGACAAATAAAGCCTTTGAGTCTTTGAAGAAGCTACGAAGGAATCTGGTGGTGAACAGAACAAGCGCTACTTATCCGACTTGTGTGTAAAAAGTAACCCGACACAAAGCAAAGATAATCGAGAAGTGATCAGAACATTTCCAATAATAAGACTTTCAGGTGTTTCAGCACACGTGATGATTAAAGCGGTGTTACCTGGTCTTTCCTGCCCACCACAGAAAACCACATGTTGCAGCCGCTCCTCAGCGTCGTCCAGACTGGGACACACACACTCAAACTAATGCACACACACACACTTCCTTTTTATCCCGGAGAGCGCTTCGACCGGCTAACGTGCACCGACTCGTCCAAAACCTCAATTACACCGGCTGGGAGAAATCCATTCAGCTGAACGTCTGCGTCTTAAAATCACTATTTACGGCTGAGGAAGTCGGATAAAAAGAGAAGTGCGAATGCCTACGTGTGTGGCAAAAAGTAGAGGGAGTTTAGTGCAAGTCATTTTAGGAATTGAAGGGGAAATGTAAAAAAAAGATGTACAAAAAAGTACATTTAAAAAGCCGTGTGAATTCCGGGATATGCGGTTGTAAAAAAAACGTCGTCAAATCCAAGAAAATCCCTTGTAATTCCAGCGAGTTTGTGGAGAAAGAGTAAATCCAGTGAGAGATCCAGAGGTGAAGTGTCGGCTGGTCGGAGTGAGGTGGAGCGCTGCTGCTCCGCCAGGCAAATACCACACACACACACACAGTTATATAACAGGACAGAGCGCAGCCCAGTTTACCGAGAATTCAAGCAGCTGTGCGACAAAATTCTCTCTACCTGCCTTTCCCATCCCTCCCACACACACACACACATAAAGCCACACACACATAAAGCCACACACACACACTTCCCCTCCTCATACGTCCACACAGCTTTGAAAACAAACAGCGCAAGGTTTCCTCAGTACATCACACACACACACACACACACACACACACACACACACACACACACACACACACACACACACACACACACACACACACACACACACACACACACACACACACACACACACACACCACACACACACACACACACACACACACACACACACACACACACACACACACACACACACACACACACACACACACACACACACACACACACACACACACACACACACACACACACACACACACACACACACACACACACACACACACAGGAAAGCTCTCGCCTTCAGCAGGAAACTCTCTCCACTCCAAAGAAAGGCAGAAACAGTCCTTGTGTTCAACGGAGAACAAGCAGCACGTCTGCCTGCTGCACTTTGTCCATGTCAACGATACAAAGGTACCCTCAACGCACAACGAGCAGGATGACACACAACAGACCTCACCTCTGCTGGCTGGAAACACACCTTAGCATCATAGAAGCACCTGCGTGTATACAAGCATTAATAAAGAGGATTTCAAAAGTCGGATTTCAAGCTTTGGAAAACGAAATGATTATATATACGATAAAACAGCATGGCGATTATGTCCCTTATTCGAATTTAATCAGACGTTGTTGTGCTATAAACATCTAAAAAAAAAAAGTGTCGTGACAGCGAACTACAGAAGACTAAAAGGAAACACAACAAGGTTTCATATTTCAAAAAGCGTCACATACTTGAAAGCACACTATGTTACCTATTACTCGCACACACACTAGACAAATAGCTTTTATATCAATAACATCTTCGATGAAATAGAAGGCAGAAAGTCAGAAAGTCAGTTTGTCGTAAAACTGTTGAAACATAAGACTATGAAAAATACGCAACTAGAAAGACTACAAATCCCAGAGTCCCGGTCCCGCATGCTGGCTCTCACGGCCCGGCCACACAGCGGCTTCTGCCCATTCACTTTGAATGGGGTGACGTAACTTTTCGCCGAACTGCATTGTGGGAAGCGACGTGGAGCTTTCCTGGCGTTTCAGGCTGCAAGAGTTGAGCAATGTTCAACTGTTGAAGCTTCTGAAGCTTTCGGTTGAAGCGTCAGCCAATCAAATCATATGCCAGTACAAGCTCTAGCCAATCAAACCGCTGCTTGTGTGTCAGGGGCGGGAGATTCATGTGATTGGTTGTTGGTCGAGCTTCAGACACGCCCAGCTCCAAGCTTTTTTTGAAGCTGCAGTGTGGACGGCCGTTACGGAACCGACTAGCTCCCCTTGTGTGTGTGCACAGCTCTCAACACGCCCAGACTTGGAGGGATTTTCACCTCTCTCTCTCCGTTGACTTCAATACATACTTCTTCAGAAATAAGCTCCCATGGAGATCCCCCGGAAAGCGAGGGGCTTCGCCTCTATTATGCTTTTGGGGGTTTCCCCTTCCCTTTAGTAATGTGCAGGGTTTCCCCAGAAGGTCATCTGTTCTCCAAGTGACTCCCGGCTGTGCAGAATGTTTCTTTACTATTTTAAGTGGAAATCTAAGCAATATGGGACCCTGTTGTTGCCCCCGAGGTGCACACAAGTCCCTGTTCTGCGTTTCCAGAATGCTCAAATGCTCAGAAGAAATGTAAAACACGAGTGAAACAAACATCCCGGCAGGTGGTCTGCATAAGTGGAGCTTTTATGAATGTTGTGTATGGGAGGGACGGGGATCTGAAGATGATTGTGTGAGTCAGCTGTTGATCCTTCACACACAATTGGAGGGTGATGATGGGGTTGTTTGGATTTATCAAGGTTTTATGTATTCTTCGTCAAACATTGTCAACGGGTGTTTAATGTAAGGTGACAATACATATTAAAGTAGAGCTTAGCTGAATGTATTTATCGGTTTATCAGTAGGTGGAGAGTCAAAATGTTTCACTAACTATTTTTCTTATTTTTTTGTTTGCAAAATAAGCGATTTGAGGCGGATTTTTCCTGACGCTTTAAAGTCTTCAGTCTTCAGTCTTCGAAATGGCTTTTCTTTATGACTTTTGTTTATCTGCAGTTATTTTTGTTCTATTTTAAATGTTTGGTGAAACTTTATGTTGTTATCTTGGCCAGGACTCCCTTGTAAAAGCTGTTATGAGTCTTAATGAGAATGTGTCTTAAAGGTCAGCTATCATGCTATTTGTAGGCAATAGCACAGCTCTCAGATATACAGATATATAAAAAACATGTCTATGAAGTGTTTTGCTCAAAATACCAAACAGATCACCCATTCCAGCCACGCCTCATATCCCTCTATTTCACTTCCTGTTTCTAAAGTGCTGATTTGGGAATAAAGCCTTAAAAAAGGAGGGGTCTGAGCTCATGCGGGACCCGGCAGCTACCGTCTAAACTAGTGTTTCTCAAACTTTTTCATACCATGGACCACTTAACCAATAAAAAAACACTCGCGGACCACCTAACTCCACTAATATCCAAAAACACATCGTTTTTTACAAATCGCCTGAAAATGGTACACACAAGTGGCGACATGTGTGATGAAGGTGTTTATCTGGGCTATATCATGCCATTGAAAGTGAAACTTAACCTCGCTCCATTGCGGAGATATTCCGGCGAGAGTGCGGAAAACTTAAATGTATTTATTTATTTCAAATGTGAAATTTTACCAATACACTCACGGACCACTAGGGGGCGCTCACGGACCACCAGTGGTCCGCGGACCACACTTTGAGAAGCACTGGTCTAAACTAAATGCTGCCGTGATGAAACGCCATATCATGGATTATCAAGGCTCTGAAACAGTCTGGAGCTCAAAGGCTTTCTCTCTTGCCGGTTACACCACAAGGTGAGTTCCTTTCTACTTCCTGCTTCTTCACACACATGCTCTCCAGCACAGGTTAGCTCTGAGTGTTAGCGATGCTAATGTAAACACCGACCATATTACGTCCAAAACAGTCGGGCATTGTTTATATAAAAGAGAGTGTGCACCAGAAGACCAATCACAACAGAGCCGGCCAGCTAACCAACAGACTGGGCTCTGGTTTCAGACAGAGGGTGAGAGCTTTTTGAACATTAAAGCATGGAGACATGTCACAGTAGAGGACACTACATACTTAAATGAACCTGACAATTAGCATAATGCATGGGCGTCGCAGCCATTATATGAGGGTGGGACAAGTCCCCCCCACCTTTTCAAATGATTACTTTAGACCCCCCCACTTTTACCATGTGGAAGTCCGTGAATCGGTCTCTCCTCTCGCCTCTCTGTAGAGCGCTGTGTCAGTGCTTCACCATCAAATCCATTCCACTTGCTGATTGAGAGAACGCCCAAATCAATGAAACTCCGTACCATGTTTTCACTGCTACTTTGCACCAAGGCAGATTCTCACAGAACGCGCGCATGTTCAAGGAGTGTTGTCGTAGTTGGACCGCTCAGATCTGTTGTATGAAGCGATGCCGGTAGCGGAGGTAAGTGGTCAGGAAATGGTTAATACAGTGAAAATCAAAGCTGATGATCTCTTGGTTTGATATGTTTTCTCCCCCAGACAGCATGGACATGAGAACACTTCAAAGAAGAGGAAATGTGTATTATGTTTTAATTCTTATCATTCAGAAGCTTTGTGTGTGTTTATGTTTTACTGAGTGCTTATAGGCAATTTCCATCCCAGTATTCAGTTAACTGTTTATTTTCTGTGCACATTACAGACTAGCTATATTCTACCTCCTGCTTGGGGCTTTGAGTCTTCAAAATGTCCAATGTCACAGACTGGGACTTACTTTAGAGTCAGTTGTATTTACATTCAGTATGACTTGTTATGATTCAATGTGAAAGAGGATACTGCTCAATAAATAATGATCACTTCACCGCCTCTCTCGACATCTAGGCGCTTGAGAGCGAGTCAGAGGCAGAACACAGGGACAGTGGAGAGAGGGCCGTTGCTGAGGTGAGCGATGAAAGGGAAATGACCGTTTAGAGTAATTGTGATGTGGACTCTCATCCCAGAGTGTTGAGGAAATCAGTGGGATATTGAACAGGAAGCATTTCAGTCAAGGGGCGTCATGTGACCAATATAGACGGAAGAGCAACATTTATTTGAACATTTAAATCAATGATACCATCCCAGGTGAACATAACATCCGTATGGAGTCAGATCAGTCTCAATGTTAATACATTCTCACAGAACACAACAATATCTCTCAATGCACTCACAAATATTTATTGTTGTATATAAATGTACAAAAAATGGGCTTTTAAACTGCTTTTTATTCATTCAAAGACGGCTCTGAATTAATAATCAAATATGTTTCCTTTCTTTACTACTAGATGAAATTACAAAATGTACCCATCATTTCCCTCATGCTAGTATAGCCACATAAAAGCATCAAATCACCTGATAAAATGCAGGAAATATATATATTTTTTTTTCGTGGAGGGGACCCCCACGTTAAAAATGTCCCCCCCACATTCAGGATGCTTCCTACGCCCATGGCTCTGAGTGTTAGCGATGCTAAAGTAAACACCGACCATATTACGTCCAAAACAGTCGGGCATTGTTTCTGATAGCAACGTTTCTGATTGGCCCGTGGGTCCACATTTCAGATATTATCGGACGCAAATCTGGATCAGCTCCGTTGTTCCCCGTTTTTAGAGATTTGGGTACGGAGGAAAAGAGAGAGGGTTTTATTTTCTAACGCTGCGTGAATTCCCCGACGCACCGGGGACACATGTTGATGTATAAGAGGCATCAAAAAGTGCAAAAGGGCCTATTAATTAATCTATTTTAATATGCATTAAAAATCACCGTAAAAACTTCTGTGTTTGCCAACTTTGCAGCTAACATGTGGAAAATGTATTAAATGAATCTTTCCTGATACAGTAGCTGTCCTTTTGGTGTATTTGTCTGTCCACTTTCTGTCGAACATTAAAACACAGCG
>NC_047526.1:33338030-33368030 GCF_902827115.2 Pseudochaenichthys georgianus | reverse complement strand
TATCAGAGCATGATACTAATGTACCGTTTTCTGTAGTTAATGCATCACTTTTCCTACCGAGACTTAGCATAACATGTACCATGTTCTCTAGACACAGTGAGTATCATTTCTCAACTTGTATCTAGTTACACTAAGCACAATATGTTCCCTTTTCTCCAGTTAGACTGAGCTCAATATGTTCACTTTTCTCCAGTTAGACTGAGCTTAATATGTTCCCTTTTCTCCAGTTAGACTGAGCTCAATATGTTCACTTTTCTCCAGTTAGACTGAGCTTAATATGTTCACTTTTCTCCAGTTAGACTGAGCTTAATATGTTCACTTTTCTCCAGTTAGACTGAGCTTAATATGTTCACTTTTCTCCAGTTAGACTGAGCTTAATATGTTCACTTTTCTCCAGTTAGACTGAGCTTAATATGTTCCCTTTTCTCCAGTTAGACTGAGCTTAATATGTTCACTTTTCTCCAGTTAGACTGAGCTTAATATGTTCACTTTTCTCCAGTTAGACTGAGCTTAATATGTTCACTTTTCTCCAGTTAGACTGAGCTCAATATGTTCACTTTTCTCCACTTAGACTGAGCTCAATATGTTTTTCTAGTTTTATAATGTAATCCTGGGGCAGGTACCTCTCTGCAGCAGCGGCTCCAGGAAGTCCTGCAGGCCGTTGGGCAGGTTGCGCACCACGTCGCAGGAGTACCCGTCCTCAGGCAGGAGGAAGGGCAGCTGCAGGTCGGGGTCCTCCTCCAGTTGGACCTCCCGGCCGTCACTCCTCGCCAGCTCGTCTGCCGTGTTCTCCGCCACCGCCACCACATGGTCTATCAGCTCCTACACACACACGAGCAGAACACACACATTAGACAACAGGCTGGTTCATTACACGTGAAGCTCCGGGGAAATGTAATGCAGCTTTTTCCAACATCTGTGCAAACAAATGTGTTAATAACAGCTGACTTAAAGAGTAATTTACTGCCATCTAAAGTTTGCCTCAAGACTTTAAAATGCAGAAAGACATTCAACTGAAATGACAGAATTGTACAAAGAGTTTCAAAAGAAGGTCTTCTTGCCTTCTGATCTTAAAGTGTAGCGCCCTCTTTAGGCCAATGAGAGATTTGTAAATAAAACATCTTTGCTGTGGACAGTGAAATCCTTTTTAAATGTGTGTGTTGTTTAAAATGTTTTTCTTGGCTCATATTACACACTGTTGTTCTGTCTGGAAAATGTCCAACCACAGCATCTGTATATATATTATCAGGGTGTGTGCAGGAATCCTGAAGTCACATGTAAAACCTTTTTTAAGACCCTTTCCGTACATCTTAAGACCTCATCGCCACTTGGAGTTTTAACCGGTTACCTTGGCGACACACTTCACCTCACATTGACTATATACAGTATTGATTGTCCTTCCTCCTTATCTTCCAACCATTTGGACGCAGACTTGCATTTCCCCATAACGATGTTGCTTAGCAACCGGCGTAAACGGACCTTCGCGTGCTATCAAGCAGTGAGCGTGCGATGTCCTGTTCAGATGTAGTACTGAACACGTCACATGAACGTGCCGGGCGGCGCGGTCCCGTGGGTTGGATGCGCGTTCATAATGCCGAGGAAAATAACTCTCAAAATAACGTTATTAGCACATTTTACAACTTGAGGACTGAATGTTTTTAATAAGGGCTATACAAACGTTCATACGGGGTAGTTTATCTAGTTTAAAAAAAATTATCCAACAATTTGCAGACGTCTCTTTCCCCATGTTAGTCAATGGGAAAAAGTGTTTCCGGGCCCAGCGACTGATACGGAAGTGTAGTACCGCCATTTGGCCACAGCGAATATTTTCCTCAGAGTCCGGCGCACTTCCTGGGGCTTGGGTTATATTGCATGAGTTGAATATTTAAGAGCGTGTTCAGTGTTGTCTTACGGGCGGGATGTAAGGCTCGTCTGGAGCGCAGTGGTAGTTGTTCATGAGCGCGTGCAGCTGCAGGGAGTTGAGCTTGAAGCAGGTGTTGTGGATGTTCTGCACGTCCTGCATGGAGTATTTGTCCATCGTCAGCAGCGTGGTGGCCTGGAGGAAACACAGGGGGGGGAAACACTTTAAATGAGCACCATATCTTTTGCATATTTGAGGTCTTGTCTAGTGTCCTTAAGATCAAGAGAGAAGAGAATATTAATGCATAGCTTGCCTTGTATTTTTTATCCTTTCTTTCCCCATAACATAGTCCCCATCTTTGCAATAAAAAATAATGTTGAATCCTTAAATAGAAATCCTTATTATGAATAAGAAATGGCATTTGAAAAGTTATCGTTTATTTTACTATAAGTTTGACGCTGACTTTTATCAATCAAATAAATATTTACATTCTAAACGTTACTTTAATTTGTATTCTCTCGGCTATTTAAAGGTCACATATCATGCTATTTTTTGGCAATAGCATACGTCTCAGATATATACAAATATTTTTTTAAATTACCAAAAGGAGGGGGCTGAGCTGATGCGTATTTAAATAGCATTTATAATGTCTTTTAGAATGTTTATGTTTTTTGTAAAGCAACTTGCCAGCCTTGCATATTTCAAGTAATCGAGTCTCATTTGTATCCTTCATAGCTCTGACAGATTTCCGTGCGATGCTTTGTTTTCCTCCCTGGTTTGAAAAGGCGAGGCTCTGATATCAGATGTGTTCACGCATCACTTGAATTTTCACAACACAATAATCAGAATCTGACGACAGATGCTGGGATGTTTGCTTACGTTGGCTTAGAGTCAAACCTGATCAAGCAACAACCAGTCCTGAGAGGAAGCAGATGTGCTGAAGTCTTACATTTTAAACTTTCTTTTTCAGTTGTATTTTATGTTGATAAATACAGTCCGTACCATTAACAACAAGTTATCAGGAGCTTTTTAAGTCATTTGGTATTTTTAACATTCTATATTAACTGTGTTTGTCCATATATGTACTTTACATTATTACAGTATACTATACACATTATAAAATAAAAGACAAAAAAACATCGCTTTTTGTATGCCTTAAACCCAAAAGCAATTATTTTTACGACGCAATAAAATAAAATCTTTTAAAAATGTAAAAAAAATATATAATAATAATAATGAAAACAATTAAATAATAATAAATACAACTAAAATAATGATAATAGTAATAATGGCTATCATAACAAATAAGTATAATTATTATTGACCTAATAAATTGCATATAAATTACAATCCATAAAAGATAAATCATATTTAGTGTGAAAATTATAAAAATACATTTCTAAATATTCTATTCAAGATTCAAGGCTTTGTTTTTGCAAGTAAATACAAATCAAATAGAAATAGTGCGAGAAGAGTCTATAAACAAGCAGAGGTGGGAAGTAGTGGAGTACAAATACTTTGTTACTGTACTTAAGTACATTTTTCTGGTATCAGTACTTTACTCCACTACTTGTTTTTCTGACCACTTTTTACATTGACTTCTTACATGTTGAACTCAAATACCTGAACTTTCTACTTCTTACATGTTGAACACAAATACCTGTACTTTCTACTTCTTACATGTTGAACTCAAATACCTGTACTTTCTACTTCTTACCTGTTGAACACAAATACCTGTACTTTCTACTTCTTACATGTTGAACCCAAATACCTGTACTTTCTACTTCTTACATGTTGAACACAAATACCTGTACTTTCTACTTCTTACATGTTGAACCCAAATACCTGTACTTTCTACTTCTTACATGTTGAACCCAAATACCTGTACTTTCTACTTCTTACATGTTGAACACAAATACCTGTACTTTCTACTTCTCACATGTTGAACACAAATACCTGTACTTTCTACTTCTCACATGTTGAACACAAATACCTGTACTTTCTACTTCTTACATGTTGAACACAAATACCTGTACTTTCTACTTCTTACATGTTGAACACAAATACCTGTACTTTCTACTTCTTTCATGTTGAACTCAAATACCTGTACTTTGTACTTCTTACATGTTTAACACAAATACCTGTACTTTCTACTTCTTACATGTTGAACACAAATACCTGTACTTTCTACTTCTTTCATGTTGAACTCAAATACCTGTACTTTCTACTTCTTACATGTTTAACACAAATACCTGTACTTTCTACTTCTTACATGTTGAACCCAAATACCTGTACTTTCTACTTCTTACATGTTTAACACAAATACCTGTACTTTCTACTTCTTACATGTTGAACCCAAATACCTGTACTTTCTACTTCTCACATGTTGAACCCAAATACCTTTACTTTCTACTTCTTACATGTTGAACACAAATACCTGTACTTTCTACTTCTCACATGTTGAACACAAATACCTGTACTTTCTACTTCTTACATGTTGAACTCAAATACCTGTACTTTCTACTTCTCACATGTTGAACTCAAATACCTGTACTTTCTACTTCTCACATGTTGAACTCAAATACCTGTACTTTCTACTTCTCACATGTTGAACACAAATACCTGTACTTTCTACTTCTTACATGTTGAACACAAATACCTGTACTTTCTACTTCTCACATGTTGAACACAAATACCTGTACTTTCTACTTCTCACATGTTGAACCCAAATACCTGTACTTTCTACTTCTTACATGTTGAACACAAATACCTGTACTTTCTACTTCTTACATGTTGAACTCAAATACCTGTACTTTCTACTTCTCACATGTTGAACTCAAATACCTGTACTTTCTACTTCTCACATGTTGAACTCAAATACCTGTACTTTCTACTTCTCACATGTTGAACACAAATACCTGTACTTTCTACTTCTTACATGTTGAACTCAAATACCTGTACTTTCTACTTCTCACATGTTGAACACAAATACCTGTACTTTCTACTTCTCACATGTTGAACTCAAATACCTGTACTTTCTACTTCTCACATGTTGAACTCAAATACCTGTACTTTCTACTTCTTACATGTTGAACACAAATACCTGTACTTTCTACTTCTTACATGTTTAACTCAAGTAGTTATGGGTACTTTTTATTTAAGTACATTTCAAAGCCTCTTTACTTTTACTTGAATAAAGAAGTTTAGTCAGTACTTCTACCAGAGTCTTTTTAAACACGAGTATCTGTACTTCTACTTGAGTAAAGGATGTGTGTACTTTTACCATCTCTGTATACAAGTAAATGGAAATATATGACCTTCCCTATCTCTCTCTTTACTCCCCAGTCCCCTCGGTCCTCCTACCTGTACGATTCTGCTGAGGTGGCAGTCCGCGGCGAGCTCCAGGCCCTGCTTCTCGGCCCAGGCCTCGATGTGGCTGAGCTGCTGCCGGAGGATCGCCCCCCAGTAGTGGCAGCACAGCCCCGAGTCTGTGTCCGTCACCAGCTTGTTGAAGAGCCACATGTTGATGAAGTGGAAGAGCTGCGAGAACAGCTGGATGGTCAGAGCGGCGTTCACTCGACATCGCCGAAGCAACGACATCGCCCCCGTCAACGTGTGAAGTACGTCCTCTGTGAGGGAGAGAGAGAGAGAGAGAGAGAGAGAGAGAGAGAGAGAGAGAGAGAGATCAGATACATGATACAAGCATTTTCTAAACGTTTACAAAGGAATAACATCAGGGTTGCAGATGGACTTAATTCAAGGGATGGAAACGTGTGTGTGTGTGTGTGTGTGTGTGTGTGTGTGTGTGTGTGTGTGTGTGTGTGTGTGTGTGTGTGTGTGTGTGTGTGTGTGTGTGTGTGTGTGTGTGTGTGTGTGTGTGTGTGTGTGTGTGTGTGTGTGTGTGTGTGGTGTGTGTGTGTGTGTGTGTGTGGTGTGTGTGTGTGTGTGTGTGTGTGTGTGTGTGTGTGTGTGTGTGTGTGTGTGTGTGTGTGTGTGTGTGTGCGTGCGTGCTTGCGTGCGTGCGTGTGTGTCTTACCGATCTTGGGTCTCTGTGGATTCTGTTCCTCGGGGTCGTCCAGGAAGGCGGGCATGTAGTTGTTCAGGTCCGCCTGGAGACAGTGGACCAGGTACCTGTACAGACACATAGCAGCACGTTAAAGACTACAAGACTTTAACATTGAACCCAGATCTATCAAACATTACCATGGTTACTGTAATCAAAATGTTGCTATTTTTACAATAGAAATTATTCATTAATGCTGTGCCTTTATTGCAATATTGAGGCCATTACTTGCATAGCTATTTCTATATAAATTTGTTTCCAAATTAGACATATGATGACCTAAATTACTAAATTAAAATATCCACATTTCTTTTGGGGGTTTCAGCAAAATAGGTTTCATCTATACAATTCTTATTTCACATGCTCACCGTTACCTAGGACTAACCACGTATATTTGAATTTCTTTCCATTCATAATAAAAAAACTATACAGTTATATATATATTTTATTTTTTATCATAAGATTTATCATATTCTCATATGCCCTGATTTCTACAGAGAACTTTCTCAATTCCCTGCCTTTTTTTCCCCTGGAATATCTCTCTAAAACATCCATGATATTCCAGATTTCCTCCCTCACATACATCACTCTCACACACAGAGGGTGTTTCTCAATCGCGAGTACGCTTGCTTGGTAGCACATGTCTTCCGAGTCACTTGCCTCAGAAGCGAGGCAAGAATACTTCCTGGCATTCGGAAAGCGAAGAGTGGAACAGGCGAGCAAGTGTGCGTCGTATGAGAGGCCCCGCCTTACATTTTCCGCCACAGATTTGGGGAAATTGGTCCGTGCGCAAAGCATTGTGGGGATTTTGAGACCGCGGAGTCTACACATGTGCAGCCTCGACATTTCTCCAAACGAAGTACGCCGGGCTCGGTAGATTTCCAAGTATGCTGGACATTGGAACAGTCCTTCGGCGGCACTCGATGACGTAGCATGCTTGAAATAGTGGCTCTGGAGCAGCTTTACTCGACATTGAGAAACAGCCCCACACAAACACGTACTTGAAGGCCATCTGGACGAGGTGTGCGAGGATGTCCTGGGCGTCCAGCGTGATGCGGCTCAGGTCTCGGTCCTGCTTGATGAAGTTGAGCAGCTCCGAGGCGTTGGCCATCCAAAACGCCAGCGCACCTGCGATGTTCTTCTGCTTCTGTAACGTACGTCGCCACAGCCACACGAAGACAAGAACACACACACACACACACACACACACACACACACACACACACACACACACAGAGAGGAGGGTGTTAGAGCAGCGGGACAAAGGAGAGGATGAAGAGTTAAAAAAAGGAAGTAGGTTTCTGTTTGAGTGGCAGCCAGAAGGAGCAGGTGTTACTTCAGGGATAGACTCATGCCCCGCCCACCCCTCCCTCTAAGCCAACCAGATGCCTAGAGGACGAGTGGTCACTACCGTCTTCATTTCTTCAACATCGAAATTCAAAAAACGTGTATTAATGAGACATTAGTGACCACTCCTTTTCCCTAAAAGACACCAACTCCATTTACCAGGTCGTCACACACGAGCCTCCTATAATAATAACTTGTTTTTTTAACTAAATGTACCTTGTTTTCGACTGTAGACTTAGACATGTATTCAGACTGCGAGCAACAGCATTAATAATAAAAATGTTTTATAGATTGACCAACAGGGACATTTGTGGCAGATTTAAGAGCTATCTTATTTCCCTCACAAAACTAAAGAATTGCCACCCAATTAAATCCATTTGATATCAACTTTGACATTACCTGTGCTGTCTGAGGTTATTTTATTTTATTTGACACTTCACTGTCATGCCAATATTCAAATAAATATATGTACACCATTCTCATGTTTGCCTGTTAAATTTAAGTCGGCTTGTTTAATTAGTTAAGCAATGAAACTGGACTGCGTGATAATTGCTTAAAAGCTCACTAATTAACACGCTGCATCTCATATGCTTACTACAACGTGTGATATGACCATTTCTGGTTTTATACGGAGGTTGAGGTGCAACTGAATCTTGACGAGGTGATTTTCTTGAGACGTTTGATGTTGTTCAGTCAACAGTCTAGGAGCTCAGTGTGTGAGGAGCCGATTGGTTAACATCCCCGCCACTCAGAGAGGGAGGGATGAAGGACACTCGCCGCCCTGCACTCATCTATCCCCGCCTTGAAAATCACAAATCAAACGGAACAAAAAAATAACCCTTCATTAAAAAATAAAACAGCCAGAGAATGAGAGATGGAGCCATCCAAAAAAGGAAATGATAAAACATTGAAAACACAGACGGATGATGGGACGTGTTAAATGAGGAGGTCGACCTGAGTCTCATCCACACCGTGGAGCAGGAGCATAAAGACGGGATGTCACACAAAATGGATGCCAGAATTAAAACAGAAATTGATAAATGGGGGGGAGAGGAAGAGGAGGGGGGTTGCTTTGGTTTGGCTGTTTTTTGTCGTTTTTTTTGGTTTGTTTTTTAGTACCAGGCAGGTCCAGGGAAGCTGAATGGAATTAGTCAGGTTGATGTTGTTGCTTAGTTTTCCAGCTGTGGGAGGACGCTTTGTTACGACTTAATTTTTACATTTCTGTTAGAATGGAGAAAATGAAGCAGCAGCAGCAACAACAATGAAGGGCTGGTCAAAAAAAGCAGAGAGAGGGAGAGAGGGAGAGAGGGAGAGGGAGAGTCAAAGGAGGAAGCCGAGAGGTTGGTGAGGCTGGGCGACAAGATTTTTTTATTTAGCCCTTAGATGCATAAGTGGGTCTTTTTGACCCGGTGAGGTGGTTTTCTTAGAGTATCTTTGTAATTAAAAAATGTTATCATCTCATATTCCAGCTATTCCTTAAAAACATGTTTTGGATATCACGCCATTCACATTTTAAATGTAATATATTTTAAGAAATTGCAGTTTTTGTATTACGACCCCAAGCTTCCATAAGTGGGTCAAAAATGGAATTATGTTTTTTTTTCTAAATGTAAAAAAAATTTCTAAAATTATAAATAGTGAAAAATTAAAACATAAAATATTTCTACTGTGAATCAAAATATAATACTAAATATTATACAAGTGATTTCTCTTAACCAAAATGACAAAAATGGCATAAAAACACATTATTCTAATACGGGTCCTTTTTGACCCACTTGTGGACGAGTGTAGGGTCCAGGCACTCGAAGGGCATCTAAGGGTTAATAACACATTTCAAATTATCCGGAACGTCAGGATTTTGTTTGCAACTTTATAACAACTAGAAAAACGTTTCCTCTATTTTTATCATTGTAAACAAAACGTTTTAATGACTGAAATGAAGACTAAAGTCGCCTAGTTTGACTCCAAGTAAAGAAAACGCACACATGTACTTTTTGAACTTGCATGTAGAGAACATACGATAACCTTTAAGTAGATATGGATTTGTTTCAAGTTTCTTTAAAAGGCAGAAAATAGACCCAGCATCTACAAGCTGAGTTAAAAATACTCTGTCAAATGTGGTTTTTTTTGTTGCATCGATGTCGCCCACACCGACAGATAGAAAGAGAGAGAGAGAGAGTGAGTGAGTGAGGGAGGTAGCCGAGTCTGTAGCAGCCGTATCATGGTGTGCTATCCTACCTGATCCCCTTCAGGAATCTCCTGTATGGAAGGAAGAGGAGGAAGAGGAGGAAGAGGAGGAGGAGGAGGACACGTTCACAGGACAGAGAGAAAACACGTCAACAGCTACAGTATGGAAACAACCATGTAACACACATACATACATGTGACCGGCTCTATCGGAGTCAGTCGCATTGACCCGAAGACACGCTTTGAGTTGTACACACTGCTGGAAAGAGGGGATTCCTAGCTTTCTAATGATATCAGGATTGTTGTTGTTGTGCTCCAAATATTAAGCAAAATATGTCACATTATATAACGACTGTCACCGAGTCCTCATTTTGAGAAAAAGGCCTTCAAAGTTTTCTCTTCTCTGGAATCCATCGATCTGATTGGTTATTAGCAAATTATCAAAGTAGTACGGAGGGAAGACATTTTTGTTTGGATTACTGGTCTGGGGGAAGCTCGCGTGTGTGTGTGTGTTTGTGTATTTTTACGTTTGTGTGTATTGTGTTTGTTTCCGGGGAAACCCCTCACGAGAAACACCAGCTGTTGTTCTGCCTGCCGTGACGTCAAGTTACTCCGTTCTCCGCTTGTATTCATGCCGAAGCTTCAAAGCTGTATTTATCATCTGAATCCGAAACAAGTTTAATATTCTGAAAGCCAAGACGTTGTTTATTTGAAATCAGATGAAAACACACTGTAACGGACCCTGCCGTGTTATCTATGATGACTATACGCCTTACATTCATCATGTCAGCCGTAGAGTGCGAGTGAGAGCTGCCATTGAAATAAAAGTGTAATAATCTGAAAGCCGAGACTTTGTTTATTTAAAATCGAACAAAACACCCGAACCCCGAAAAACTATTTTTTTACGCAAATCCACGTTTATTTTTTAAATGAGCCGTTGCGACATCCGACTGATTTCGATAGAGCGGGTCACATATACACACAGACTTTGACACACACACATGGTCATGGTTTAAAACGTGAAGACATCTTGAATCAGTTTAACTGACGAAGGCCATCGGAGAAACACATCTGGACAAGAAACCATCAAATGTATCAAGTTCTGTTAAAAGCTTTTAGAGACTTCTTTAAGGGAATATTTTAACTGAGGATGTTTGGGGTACTGATCCAAAGCCAGTGTATTATTTGTGTATATGTTTAGGTGGAATGGTAACGCACTACTATGGATAACAACCTTATGCAAGCCCACTTCAAAACATCCAAACTATCGCTTTGCCCCGATGGAAGGCTGACAGGCAGGTAGGCCATCCAGTTACTTTAGCCGGGCCGAGGCAGATTGGTCGTGCTTTTTACAGCGCCACGGCTTCCACTGATGACATTTCTTTAAGGATTTTTTGTCAAAGCACTTCAGATATTCATTGCTATCGGGACGTTAAGAGCATTCCATGGAATATAACAAGTGTATCTCGAGCCGGTTTCTCAAACTTACCCACCCCACCTTTAAAGCATCACTAATTATAACTCAGAGATATTAAATATAAGTATTTCTACATTAAAAGTCAAATGTAAAATATCTAAATAATTCTTTCTAAACTACTTGGTTCTGATTTATTTCTTTTTAACACATTATTTGCATCTGTATTAGCACGAGCTTAATTGATTAGCACATGGCTAGCTGTTTAGCACACACTATGTCCGGTAGACAAACACAAGACAGAAGCATATACTGGTACAATAGAGGAAACTGGAGAGAACGCTTCAGAAAACATACATTTATAAACACACATTTCAACGGCATGTGTCGTAGTTTGTAAGAAAAACGGAATACGGGTGAAATTGAGCACCAACAAATTAAAGAACTTCGACAAAAAGAATAAGAAATACATAAATATCAGCATTATGAGGAGAATAACGACAAAGTAATCTTGCACTAATGTACATTCCCAAAGATATTGAAGTGACTGTTATTTTGTGAATATTGATCGTTGTGTTTTTTATCTTAATGTGTGCATATGTGTAAATGTTGATTGTGTATATATAGGATATACATATTTTGTCTGTACACACACACACACACACACACACACACACACACACACACACACACACACACACACTGAAAGACTGACAATAAAGTTGACTTGAAACAATCAATAAGAGATGAGAATAGAAAGTGTTACTGACCTGTATGACTCCCTCCATCATGCTCACCATCTTGTTCACGATGGCGATGACTTTGTGCGTCCTCTCGGAGGGCGACATGTCGTTGCGGTAGGAGGGCGACAGGACGTAGCGGCACGCCATGTACAGCACGTAGGTGGGAGAGAGCTTGAAGTGAACCGTGGAGCTGTTGGTGTAGTTAATGATGGCCGACAGGAAGGTGTCTTCAGCTGCACGGAGGAAAGGCCAGGCACGTTTATTTATATAGCACTTTTCAACACAAGGCAATTCAAAGTGCTAAGGACACTAAGAGCATTAAACACATTAAAAAGCAAAGATAATAAAACATGAATAACACAGGTACATGAATAAAAGTTACGGTGCCGTGTGAGATGTGAATAGTTCAATTCAAAGCAGCTTCAGAAAGAAAGTCTTCAGCCGGGATTTAAAAGTAGACAGAGTTGCAGCGGACCTGCAGGTTTCTGGGAGTTTGCTCTCACATTCCTCGACCCCTAGTCTTCCCGTGGAATTATATTTCTTTTGACACTTTTCTAACCTTTTTATATTCCTTTCATCCTTCTCTTTCCATCATTTTGTATCCCCAGACAACACATGTTCCTGTTTCAGACCCCATTTACACGGGAACGTTTGCGTTTACGCACCTAATACGTTTTCAAAATTCGGCTCAATTAAAAACATGTCTGTTCACACGAGACCGCTCGACCCGCTGGAGACGCTGTAGTACATATGCCGGGCCCGTAAGTGGCGCTGTTCTTCTGCCACAAAATACACCAAAAGCAGCGAAGAAGACACCGGAGCATGGTTTCCATGGTTGCCCTTCTGTTTATGCCCCGCGGTGGATTTAGCAACATGTAGTTCATGTAATTCTCCATGTCCACTTGTTGCTGATGGTTGTGGTAGAGGAGCTGTGGATGTTGCACTAACATCTGTAGCATGGTCAGTAGCAGTAGCATGCTACAGCTACCATGCTACAGCTAGCATGCTACAGCTACCATGCTACAGCTACCATGCTACAGCTACCATGCTACAGCTACCATGCTACAGCAGTGAGCAGCAGAGGCGGGGCTATGGCTTGATAGTTATCAAGGAAATGATCGTATAGGGCGTACACACGAAGCCGTTTGGCCCCCCAGAGCGTTCCGGTTGCAGATCTATCCACCTTGGGACCCGCTATCGTTTCCGTTACGGCCTCGTGTGAACGAACGGGCTCGAGAGAAAGGTAGCGGATACAACCCGTTTCGTTCTCGTGTAAACACCGCCTTACTGTTAAACGAACCCATCTTTGACCTTTAAAAAAAACTCAATTAGTTCACACACACAAACTGAGCAAATAATAGAACAGATAGAATTGGGAGGGATGAAACCCTCTTTAATGGTCACACATGCAGATACACATTCTCTGCTTTTAACCCATCCTAGCACCAGGAGTCTAGCACTAGGAGCAGTGGGCATATCCATAAAAGATAAATATATTACATGAGAAATGAATACTTGTATGGCTGTAGGTTTAGCAAAGGTACACCAGAAATACAATGTCAATATAATGTGTTTATAGGAAGTTACTGAGAGGATTCTACTGTATATTTTGAAGATTTGTTTCATGTTGACACGCGGATAAACTCATAATTAGATCAGTCACACAAACTGAAAACGGGGTATTAAACCGTAGACAAAATATATTAAATAATAACTTTTTTACCGATTAAAGTTACCGTACTTTTCGGACTATAAGCCGCGACTTTTTCCCCCATTTTTTGTGTACAGCTAACGGCCACTAGGGAACCTCCTAAATCTATGGATTTTACAGGTAAAATTAACCACCTTTAACTCTACGGGCTCTATGACCGGTCCGCGCCCGCCACCTCTAAGCGGCGGGCTCCAGCAGGAAACGCTGGAGGCCGGAAAAGAGTGAGACAGGTAGCGCGCCAAAGTAAAAGTGGAACCGAGAGACAGAACGAGAGCAAGACAGACGGACAATTTAGCTGCTGCGGCTCATATGCAGGTGCGCCTTATAGTCCGAAAAGTACGGTACTAAAAAGGAGTGTACTGAATATGTTGAAGCTATGTCGATATGTTGACATTCAATTTTAGTTTGAACCCGGTATTTTGCAGCTAAATATTAGGAAACACTCGTATGATTAGTATTAAACTATTCGTAGAATTAAAGGTGGCGGTGTAGAATTGCTTCAAACTCGAATGATCCCATTTTCAAAGTGTAAATCGTAAAAACAAAAAAAACAACTTTAATGATCAGCAATCTAACAACACTGAGAAGCTATATTCAGAAACATTTATTAAGACTTTTTAATTTAAATCAATGATTAACGGCATTAAAATTGCGAATGAAGTAAAAAAGGAAATCAGGCTTGTGTGTCATATTGCCCTGATTAAAATATTAAGCGTAAATCTTTTTTTTTTTAAATGCAACTTTAATGATCAACAATCTAACAACACTGATAAGCTATATTCAAAACATTTATTAAGACTTTTTAATTTAAATCAATGATTAACGGCATTAAAATTGCGAATGAAGTAAAAAAGGAAATCAGACTTGTGTGTCATATTGCCCTGATTAAAATATTAAGCGTAAATCTTTTTTTTTTTTAAATCCAACTTTAATGATCAGCAATCTAACAACACTGATAAGCTATATTCAAAAACATTTATTAAGACTTTTTAATTTAAATCAATGATTAACGGCATTACAATTGCGAATGAAGTAAAAAAAGAAATCAGGCTTGTGTGTCATATTGCCCTGATTAAAATATTAAGCGTAAATCTCTTTTTTTTTTAAATCCAACTTTAATGATCAGCAATCTAACAACACTGATAAGCTATATTCAAAAAACTATAAAGACTTAAATAATTGTATAAATTATTAACTTTATTCAAACAGTGAATTAAATCACATCAGACTTTTGTGTCAAAATGAAAATATGAACTCTTGAGTTAAGTTTGAGGTTTGAGAGAAAATGTCCCAAATCCAAAGAAGTGTCCTAAACGCTTTGCTTCCTCTGGAGTAGCGGCACAGGAAACCACATTTGGAGCGGTCCTACAGACTGCATGTGGCTTTATTCATCGTGACAGAAGCGCCTGACACCGCCTGGAACAACAGTGGGTTTAAGTCTCTCCGGTGGTGGTGTGTGTCATGTGGAAAACACCAATAAAACCGCTGCGACCCGGTGTCAGTTTCTCTCACTTCAGCTCGGTTAGTAAAGCATTTGAAGTCAAACCGGTTGCAGCTGCACCACGACAGCTCTGCTTATAACAACCTGAAGACCAGGGTCGCACTGCGAGGGTCCACATTTCAACGCTGAGGCGTCCAAGGAGCATGTGGTTTCTCCCGGTGCATTGTGGGTATAGGACTCTCTCCACACTAGTCTATGCCAAATATACACTCGGACACATGAGGCACAGTGGAAAGTCAATACACAGAGAGAGTTCAGAGCTGCAGAGAGTGTGGGAAACATCACACACTCAGTTTATGACATTGTTATGCTTTCTGGAATCAATTAAAGACCATTTAATTATGAAAGCAAACGCTTTTCTGATTGAATTGATCTAATAAAACAAATATTAAAAGGAAAAGACATCAGAAATCACTCATCTAATGGCTGCTTCATCCCACTCTTCCCTCCGACACAGATGTTATGGTACGGATTTGAAAGGTACGTAGATTACAATGTGATCTGTGTCCAATATAGGAAGGCTTGAAGGCTCGTTGTAATGGACAGGAGTGGATACTGATAAAAGAAGTTCCCAGACATGTCATGTTCTGTTATGTTCAGCAAATTAAGAAAAACAAGATATCACCGTCTTCTACTTCTCTTGTAGCTACTTGGCATTTTCCTCAATGGACCCAGAGATGTTCACTTGATAAAGCAGTAATTGTACATGTTTTAATAATATCTGATGTACTAGTTTCAGGGTCTGTGCAGGAATCCTGAAGTCACATGTAAAACCTTTTAAGGCCTTTTTTAAGACCCTTTCCATACATTTTAAGACCTCATCGCCACTTCGAGTTCTAACCGGTTACCTTGGCGACACACTTTACCTCACATTGACTATATACAGTATTGATTGTCCTTCCTCCTTATCTTCCAACCATTTGGACGCAAACTTGCATTTCCCCATAACGATGTTGCTTAGCAACCGGCGCAAATGGACCTTCGCGCAAAATGTCATACCTTGGAAAATGCCGT
Organism: Pseudochaenichthys georgianus; assembly: GCF_902827115.2. Lineage (NCBI taxonomy): Eukaryota > Metazoa > Chordata > Actinopteri > Perciformes > Channichthyidae > Pseudochaenichthys > Pseudochaenichthys georgianus. The sequence goes on along the minus strand of NC_047526.1, from coordinate 33,352,189 downwards.
TAAATACTTTTTAATAGCCTTCATTAGGGATGCATACCGGTATCCGGTATTACCGAAATACCGGTTACTGGTGGCTACGGTATACCGTACCGTAATCAGATCCGGTTTCGATACTTTAAAAAAATAATAATAATAATAATTAAAAGTGAGTCCGTGGCCCGTGATGGCGGGTGTTATAAATTAGATTGCATAATCGATTTTCTTCATATTTTATGTATTTTTGTTTGTTCAATACTAGAAAGGTAAAAGTCCCACAAATGAACTGTGATGGGATTTGTTTTCTCTCACCAGTGAAGGTAAATGTTGATTTTAAAGATGAGATTTGTTTGTTTGTGCAATGCCGAGATCTCATGACCTTTATTCTATTATTTATTTGTTCTCTAGTCGAATCTCAGGTTTAACATTAACTCTAACGGTCTGTTTGCATTGACAAGATGTGCTATTCACGCGGCACACCTGATGTGTTATAAAAGATATTCCATAATCGGTTTTCTTCATATTTGTTATGTATTTTTCATTGTTTGTTCAGTACTAAAAGGTCCAAGAAGTCCCACAATTTAATTTAATATTCATTTGACATGTCAACTATATCGTAAAGCGCTTCATGGGAGTAATTGTGGGATGATACATTTTCAAAGTATCACGATATGTATCGGTTGAGTATCGGTATCTTTCAGTGGTATCGGTATCGTAAAAAAGTCAACGATATGCATCCCTAGCCTTCATTTTCGCTACATTTATTTATCAACTTGTAATACTTTTTAAGACCCCGCGGACCCCCTGGGTGAGCCATGTTGGGGGCGGATAAATGGAAAGCAGCCGTCTTTAAAGGCAGGGTTCATACACTTCTTCACCAATGACTTCTCCAGGACCTTTACCTATTTTTCCATGACCAAAACATTACTCTTCCTCAGCGGTACCACTGAAAATGGTTTATTTTAACATGGAACAGGAAATAAGGTCTGAAACATGTTGGTCTTATCTAAAACAAATCCAATAGGCTTACTAGCTTCTACAGGCTAAAGCAACTCAAATCTCCCACCAGCAAAACACCTCGTCAGTTAAATGCCATTTCATGTTTCATTACTATACGATACAGTATGTATTATCATTATAGAATTACTATTTACGCGATTAGATAAAATATAAATTATATTTGATGCAACTTTAGTTACATTTCCATGACTCTTCCAGGTTTTTAATGACCGTAAGAACCCTGTGAAGGATAACTTTGTGTGTGTAAGTGCTTCATGGGGACAACTGTTTTTGAAACTGGTCCAATATTGAGGGAACACTAAATGGGGTACAGTGTAATCGCTTAGGGCAATTCTGAGCCATCAATGAACGTCCATTAAAGGCCATTTTTTATTCCACTGACGGATTGTTCTTTTAACTTAGCGTAACCCGGTCTGCTTGTTGTTGTGTAACCTCGTGGACTCTGTGGCATCCACCTTGGTTGAATCAACTGAATACTCTGACATTAGAGTTTAAAAGTATTTGAGGTCAATAGTTTCCGGCTATTGACTGCTTGACACAGAGGGGCAGAGAGAGAAATACTCACAGTTGTCTCTGAACTCGATGCCGGCTGGAAGAATCAACTCTGTTCTGTCGGCTAAAGAGTCCTGAGACCTGCGGAGCCAGAAGGACACCGTGAGGAGGAAGATAGCGTTACATACAGACGAGTGGGAAAGAGGAGAGGACGAGTGTCCGACCTGTTGTCCTGCTGCTCGCCTCTGATCATTGGCTTCACCATCCCTCGCTCCATCTCCAGCTTCCCTGAGCTCTGCGCACACACACACACACACACACACACACACACACACACACACACACACACGGTATTTTTCAAGATACTATGACGTTTGTTTTTTGACATATTGTTTCTTACTGTACTATTTTTCAGATATTCTCGACATACTAAAACACATTTTTGGACATTTATTTAGATATTATGAATTGTTTTGTCAACTTAATATTCCATGATGTTTTTTCAGATATTTTCGATATACTACACTATAAAAAATGTTTTTGACATGCTGTACTAAGCATCATTTTGGAGAAACTATACATTTCTGCATCTCTTCTCTTTGCTGAGATTAATGTTTTTGTATGCATGGTCCTTCTATAAATAAATACAAATACTTATTACTTTACATTTAGCTTAAACTTTTATCCAAAACGACTTACAATAAGTGCAATAAACCATAACGACAAAGTCAAAATGCATTGTGTAATAATACTAACAGGTAGCAACAAGACGTGGAAAAGTTGTAGATTTTACAGTTTTCTGTTTCTCTGATAAATCTGATATCTGTGTTTTTTCTATAAAAACAACAACACTAGTATGTGTGTGTGTTTCATCACAGATTAAATCGTTCCATGGAGCACGCTCCTCAGTATTCTCATCAACCGCAGATCCTACAGACAGATTTGATGCATCCCAACATTAGGTCTGTGAAAGCTGCCTTTGGCAAATTGACAAATTGTGTGTGTGTGTGCGTGTGCGTGTGCGTGTGCGTGTGTGTGTGTGTGTGTGTGTGTGTGTGTGTGTGTGTGTGTGTGTGTGTGTGTGTGTGTGTGTGTGTGTGTGTGTGTGTGTGTGTGTGTGTGTGTGTGTGTGTGTGTGTGTGTTACCTTGCTGGTGGGCAGAGCAGCTCCACTGTGGACGTCTCCGTGAAGGTCGAAGTTTGTTTCTGCTACACTGCTGCAGTAGAGACACATGCAGAGCTTTAGTTTAGGAACTGTGCGCTCCACAGCTGACTTTTCATTACTGACAGCAACAAGAGCTCAGACTTAATCAACACACACACACACTTATCTAACGCATCTAGGAGAGGGGAGATCAGAGATGCAGAAAATGACTGACTCACGAATAACTACAGGCAGACATTTTCATTAGAAGTGTGTGTGTGTGTGTGTGTGTGTGTGTGTGTGTGTGTGTGTGTGTGTGTGTGTGTGTGTGTGTGTGTGTGTGTGTGTGTGTGTGTGTGTGTGGTGTGTGTGTGTGTGTGTGTGTGTGTGTGTGTGTGTGTGTGTGTGTGTGTGTGTGTGTGTGTGTGTGTGTGTGTGTGTGTGTGTGTGTGTGTGTGTGTGTGTGTGTGTGTGTGTGTGTGTGAGTGCGTGTGTGTGTGTGAGTGCGCGTGTGTGTGTGTGTGTGTGTGTGTGTGTGTGTGTGTGACAGCGTTCAAGTTTAAAAGACAGGCTTCTGATGTTCACGCCCCACATGACAGGAGGGCATCAATGTCAAATAAACAGTACAGCACTAAAACAAACATACACACACACACACACACACACACACACAGCTGTGCTCTGTGTTGTCACGTACACAATGACAGCCAGCAGCAGCCAAAGTAGGTTAAACATTAACAGCAGGACTATCGATTGACAGACAAATGACACCGATTTTCTTTTTCAAACCACGTTTCTAAAATGGATTCATTTCCACATTTAAAATGTTCCATCTATGAAAAGGACAACTCTACCGAGAGAACAGATTTTGAGACAAATGTTATTCAAAAGTCTTTAGATGAATAAGACAAAGAGGCGTTAAAGATTGACTGTGATTATATCGACCAATATTGTAGATTATTTCCAGGGGCGTTACAGAGGAGACTTTCAGGAACCCTGAAGTCCATGGAAAACCTTTTAAGACCTTTTTTAAGACCCTTTCCGTACATTTTAAGACCTCATCGCCACTTCGAGTTTTAGCCGGTTACCTTGGCGACACACTTTACCTCACATTGACTATATACAACACCTTGTTCATAACCGTGCCACAGCATATTAAGAAAAACATGATATCAACGTCTTCACTCTTCTTTCTATCTACTTCTCTTGTAGCTACTTGGCATTTTCCTCAATGGACCCGGAGATGTTCACTTGATAAAGCAGTAATTGTACATGTTTCAATAATATTTGATGTACTAGTTTCAGGGTATATGCAGGAATCCTGAAGTCAAATGTAAGACCTTTTAAGACCTTTTTTAAGACCCTTTCCGTACATCTTAAGACCTCATCGCCACTTGGAGTTCTAACCAGTTACCATGGCGACACACTTTACCTCACATTGACTATATACAGTATTGATTGTCCTTCCTCCTTATCTTCCAACCATTTGGACGCAGACTTGCATTTCCCCATAACGATGTTGCTTAGCAACCGGCGTAAACGGACCTTCTTGCGCTATCAAGCAGTGAGCGTGTGACGTCCTGTTCAGATGACGTCAGATCCAACGGGATGCCATCAATAAACTCCACAGAATCACACTACACACCTACGCCATGACTACATTCAGGCAGACTGCAGAACACAACCTCTCTGGACCATTAGATACTTATTGAAAACAAGCTACTAAATGTAATACCTTGGGAAATGCCGTTTAATATTTTTTAATAGCCTTGATTTTCGATAAATTGATTTATCCACTTTTAATACTTGTTAGGACCCCGCGGACACCCTGTTGATATTTGTGAATGAAAAATTATCAAATGATGGACTATCAAAAAAGTTGATTATCTTTCTATTTACCAACTGATAAATTAGTCGACAAATCGTTGCATCTTTACTTGCAAGTTAAACCAGCAGAAAAAAACTAAAATAAAAGGCAAATTCATGAATATTTCACATAAAAATAACTCATGACATCCTTAAACTGACACCTCCAATGTTTAATAGATAAACCTAAGAATGCTTGACAAATATTTAACTTCAAAACATCCAGGATGAAGGAATGCTTGCAGCACACAATCCAAACAAACATGGAGGCGGATTACATCTCTCTCCAGATTTCTGTTAGATTAAAGTTCTGACCACGACAAGAAGATCAGCTCCTCCTCTGCCAAACTTCTCCAATCTCAGAAATCGGTCTTCGTGCCAAACCGTGGCTCTAATCCTCCTGAACGGCGACGTGTCTCCGGCTCAGAGGAACTAGATGTCCCCGTAAATTAGCTCAGCAGAACGTTGGAAAGCAGCCCGGAGAACCACAGGGACTCACATCCACCATCAGGCTGGAGGTACAGATGGAGGCAACTCACTTAGGGCCGCTCAATTAATCGTATTTTAATCGCGATTACGATTATGTCTTGCAACAATTACGAAAACAACGTAATCGAAATAAAACGATTTTTTTTTTTTTTTTAAATATATATATTTTTTTCAGTTGAATTATACTTAAAGTTCAGGGTAATCAACTGTTCAAAACATACTGTTAAAAAACATTTCTCCAATAAATGGATGTTTTCAAAGTCAATGAATAATCGCATTTAATAATCGCAATTACAATTATTGACCCAAATAATCGAGATTATGACTTTTGCCATAATCGAGCAGCCCGTAAATTAGTTCAGCAGAACGTTGGGAAGCAGCCCGGACAACCACAAGGACTCACATCCACCATCAGGCTGGTGTTACAGGTGGAGGTGACACCAACTCACTTAGGGCCGCTCAATTAATCGTATTTTAATCGCGATTACGATTATGGCTTGCAACGATTACGAAAACAACGTAATCGAAATAAAACGACTATTTTTTTATTATTATTAGGCTATTACTTTTTTTTTTTTTCCCCAGTTGAATTATACTTGAAGTTCAGGGTAATCAACTGTTCAAAAAACATTTCTCCAATAAATAGATGTTTTCAAAGTCAATGAATAATCGCATTTACAATTATTGACCCAAATAATCGAGATTATGACTTTTGCCATAATCCAGCTCACTGCTGATGCGACTTTGTACTTACAGGATTATTGCTTTTTTATGAAGTTGTTTTGTCAAATGTCAAATGTACACATCCAGCAATATAAGCATTAATTTAGACTTGTTTCTGATCAATTTACAAGCTGCTTCCCACTAACTCCTCAGAAAGAAAATCTGGCTTTTCAGCTGCCAAATTCTCCACGATGTTCAGCAGATAGTCACTAACATGTTCTGTCTCTAGTCAAACCACCACAGACTTCAAGGAGCAGAGCCGCCCTGATACCGTCTATATACATATCTGTATGTAAATACCTAACAGTCAAGAGTTAGATCCCAGATGGAGTGGGATTTAGGTTAAGATATTGCTAAATGACATGATTGTACTCAAGGCATCAGTCAACGAGTAGCATCACCAACATCCTTAAGCCATTAAGAAAACTGATACTAAATAAACACTCATCTGAAAAGCACCGAACCTCAGTGTGAACGCCTCGATTAAACAACACATGTTCCTGTTTCTCTCCATAGGTGAAAATGGACTCGATTCCGATGTGGTCTATGTACACATTGCTTGAATATAAAATATCAGTTACCAGAACCCAAAATCAAACGGTGACACAGAGTAGCTTCAAAGCACAGCAGGGTGGTTACTTCTTCTTCTGTGGTTTCTAATCAAAGTCACTCGATGGCATCTGTGGGTGAATTGCAAACTCGTAATCCCTCTGAGGAACGTGGAGTAAGAGCCCCGTTACAAACCACATCTGCAATACAAGATTAACTCGTTTAAAACACTCCACTGATGTGTCATGGTGTGCCTGTCCAACCGGCGTTCGAGTCTTACAAGTCCACTAACACACATACCAACAACTCAACCATCATGATATGCACTTAACATGCCGATTCCTTTCCGGGGAAGTCAAGTACCGGAAAAACGCATTTTAACAACTTGATTTATGTTCGAAAACACTTCAAAAAGTTCGCAAGAAGGCCTCAAAATACTTGAAAAACTCCGCAGAACAAGCGAACCAAGAGGAAACACAATTTGTAACTTTGCATTGAATCATTTGAGAGAAGTAATTCATGCAGAAAAATCAATGAGTAACAGCGTCAGTTACTCACACACCTCTCTCTTTCTCCCAGCGTTAGTCATCCATTGCAGGGCCATTCAATTCAAATCCTCTTTTCAAGCCATTCACTCATCCTCAACCGGCTCACACACTCTTATCTGCTCCCCGTCCGTCTCCTGTGAGTGTGTGAAGCGACGGAGAGCAGGAGGCCACACCCAACATGTTGATCAGATTAGAGGGCAGCCATAACTCCAGACCTCCTCCTCCCTCTTTTCCTTCCCTTCATCTCTCTCCACCCGCCAACTCGAAACCTCATCCTCTCCTCCCTTCAGCTACTGAAGTACATACACTGGAGAAGCTTTAATGTAGGAAGAATGAAAAGGAGAATAAAGAGGCAGAAAGGAAGCACCAGGAGGGTCAGGGAAGTATCTTTTCTGATCAACCATTTAAATCAAAGTTCAGGACATTTCTATATCTGACTTTTATTAGTTCAGTTTGGTTCCTTTTTCAGATTAAAAACAGACTTTCATGGTTGCTTGTTGATCTTACAAAAGGTTGTATAAGAATATAGTAAATTGAGTCTGTATGCACTTGTATGACATTTAGTTTCTATTATTTTTTGGGATTATGTTTTTATTCCAGCCCCTGTAAATGACTTAAAGGGGACCTATCATGCAAAATGCACTTTTACATTCGTGTCCCCGGTGTGTCAGGGAACTCACGCAGCGTCAGAAAATAAAACCCTCTCTTTTCCTCCGTACCCAAATCTCTAAAAACGGGGAACAACGAGCTGATCCAGATTTGCGTCTGATATGACGTAATATCTGAAATGTGGACCCACGGCCCAATCAGAAACGTTGCTATCAGAAACAATGCCCGACTGTTTTGGAGGTAATATGGTCTTTGTTTACATTAGCATCGCTAACACTCAGAGCTAACCTGTGCTGGAGAGCATGTGTGTGAAGAAGCAGGAAGTAAAAAGGAACTCACCTTGTGGTGTAACCGGCAAGAGAGAAAGCCTTTGAGCTCCAAACTGTTTCAGAGAGAATCCTTGATAATCCATGATAATCCATGATAATCCATGATATGGCGTTTCATCACGGCAGCATTTAGTTTAGACGGTAGCTGCTCCTTTTTTATTATCAATTTTTTTTTTATATATTTGTATATATTTGAGACCTATGCTATTGCCTAGAAGTAGCATGATAGGTAATCTTTAAATTCATACCTCGGGACTTGAAATTATTATTATTTATTAATCACTTTTTTAAACTTTAACATTTAAGGTCCAGCTCAAAAAACAACTTTATTAATTTGGCTTTTGAATGATTTGTATTTATTCCTATCTTAGTGATCCTGTTGGTATCAAGTGTTATTTATGAACAAGCTATGTGTTTCTCTGTTTAGTAGATGTGCACGGTTAGTGCTACTTTAGTTTATTTGTATAACTTGTGGTTTATGAAGCATTTAATTTTTCCTTCTGTGTATGAAGAGTATAGTACAAATATTTGATTTGTAGGTTTTTCGCTATTTAAGGGTTGTCTTAAAAAACAATGTAATGTCACTAAAATAATACGAATGTTGACAATATCTCTTTTGTTTTTTCTGCACATATTTTAAATTGTATTCCATTATATTTCAATGTAAATACTGCTTTATTTATTTTATTTATTTATTTATTTATTTATTTTATTTATTTTATTTATTTTATTTATTTTATTTATTTTATTTATTTTATTTATTTTATTTATTTTATTTATTTTATTTATTTTATTTATTTTATTTATTTTATTTTTTTATTTTATTTATTTGATGTTACGAGTGTCTTTACGTTTTTGTTTTACTTGTATGTATGCACCACGACACCAAGTCAAATTCCTCGTACGTGTCAAGCTACCTGGTAATAAACCCGTTTCTGATTCTTAAATAAAAACAGCCGTAGACTTCTCCTTCTCCTCACCCAGACTTGTGTCTCCCCCTCATCATGGCGGCCGGTTCTCTCTTCGCTCCCTGGTCGAACATGGGGTCCACGAACTTAAAGATGTGCGCAGAGCCGAACTGGAGGGTGGACCCTGAACGCAGCACGGTGGTCTCCGTGACTCGCTGCCCGTCCACGAAGGTGTCGGCGTCGGGGCCGTGCGGCGTCACCGTCACCATGCCCTCGCTGTGCATCAGGTTGCAGTGGTGAGGGAGGATGCCCGGGCCCAGCAGCTAAACACAAACAACAGGGACGGTTATACATATTACGGATACTACTATTAATTGCCAAGAAGGCGCCAACTGAACGGGAAAAACGTAAAACCTCCGACAATTATTCAGTGGAGGCACAGACTTCAACAGGTCTACACAATGGAAAAGATGACGGCAAGTCTACAAATGAGAATGGACTCCTTTATCTAAAAATGTGGAACGGTGTTAAAAGATACCTGGATGTCTAGCTAGTTGAAAAGGGTTGTTTTAACTTAATTGAGTTTAAAAAGAACATTATGGAAAATGTCCCTGTGTAACCGGTCCTGCTCTGCTAAAGATGTCACACATTGTGTAAAATGCTTTTATTTATTTGTATTATTATTATTGTAAATTATTCATTTATTTTTTATAATTATCTTATTTATTTTCCTTATTTTAACTTTATTTTATTTCATATTCTGTTTTCAGGGTTCATACACTTTTTCACCAATGACTTCTCCAGGACCTTTACCTAATTTTCCATGACCAAAAAAATCTCTCAGCGGTACCACTGAAAATGGTTTATTTGAACATGGAACAGAAAATAAGGTCTGAAACATGTTGTGCCGATCTACAGTAAAACAGATCCAATACTAGCTTCTACACGCTAAAGCAACTAAAATCTCTCACCAGCAAAACACCTCGTCAGTTAAATGCCATGTTATGTTTCATTACTATACGATACAGTATTTATTATCATTATAGTATTACTATTGCTGCGATTAGATAAAATATAAATTATATTTGATGCAACTTTAGTTACATTTCCATGACTTTGGGAAAAATATTGTTTTCCAGAACTTTTCCAGGGCCTGGAATTAGCATTTTGAATTTCCATGACTTGTCCAGGTTTTTAATTACCATATTATTATTTGTAATTTGAATGGGATATGTCAGGATATGTCTCGATTTGTAAAAACAACAGGGACGGTTACATTGTATTGTTGCTATTACATTAGTTTGCATATCCTTGCTTTTTTGTTTTTGTTTTGACCCTATAAACATACGTGATTGTTTAGTTTATTTACAAATATACACATGTATTTTAAAAAGCATTACAATGTAAAAAAAAATTGGGCGGGAAAATGTGCTTTCCCCATTAAAAACCAGCAGTAATACTTAAAAGAGATTAAGGATAAAAAGATTAAAATGCAGACCTAGCTCTGACCTATGGTGGAACAAGTACTTAGATATTTTACTTTAGAAAAAGTAGTAATACCACAGTGTACTCCGTTAGAAGTAGATGTGTGGCATTCAAAATATTGAGCTCAGCCCCCTCCTTTTTTATTGTTATACATTTTTAATCTTTTTAAAGCTTTATTCCCAAATCAGCACTTTTGAAACAGGAAGTGAAATAGACGGATATGAGGCATGGCTAGAATGGGTGATCTGTATTTTGAGCAAAACACTTCATAGACATGTGTTTAATATATTTGTATATATCTGAAACCTATGCTATTGCCTAAAAATAGCATGATAGGTGACCTTTAAGTAAAATATCAAAAGTATGGGCATTAAGAAATACCTAAAGCACCAAGAAGTACCCATGTAGAATGGAAATTATTCGTAACAATATGATATTTATCAAAGAATTTAAATGAGTGATCCATTAATGTGTACATCAATTTAAAAGTACCTCCAAACTGTACATAATAAAATACTTGTGTGAATGTATTTAGTCTGTATACAGTGTGTATCGCCTCAAACATAACGGTGTGTTTTCTTTTTAATGTATTTACCTGGATGGCTCCGTCGGCTGTGCAGTCGGAGCCGACCTCCGTGATGCTGTGCTGGAGCCGGTACAGCTTTGGTTTGTCTCGCGAATCAGACCCGTCTACACACACACACACACACACACACACACACACACATTTAGCACAGGGCACATCGTCCTCACATCGCAACAAGCACTGTAACAGTATCACACACTCATTGACCTCGACTCACAGCGACAGCACAAAATCCATTCATCAAGTCAACAGGAAACAGTCAACGTAGATTGGAATATATTCTTATATAATCTACTGATGTGGTTTAAACAGGTGGGGGCAGCTGGTGGGGCTGCAGAGGAATTATTCATGATTAGTAATCAGGAGTTTAGTGAAAGCAAAGCAGCATATTAGTGCACTGAAGGGAAAGGGGGAAAGTGGCTGCTCTGGGGGTGAAATCTGGAGTATCAGAAAAACCTCAAAGCCACCGTCTAAAAATAATACAGAGAAAGAATAAGAAAAGACTACCAGGTCAGCTTGGCCTTTTACACATCAACAACAATCCTTTATAGAATAGAGGAAGGACTGAATGACGGATTTCACTAGAACTGGCAATACAAATAAACAAAGTTTAAAAAAGGCACAATGAGTAGGATTTGATCCGAGTGTGAAGCGGCTGGGATGAGGATCAGCACCTCCAAATCTGAGGCCATGGTTCTCAGCAGGATGGACTGTCCACTCCAAGTAGGGAATGAGTCCTTACCCCAAGTGAAGGAGTTCAAGTATCTCGGGGTCTTGTTCTCGAGTGAGGGAACAATGGAGCGTGAGATGGGCCGGAGAACCGGAGCAGCGGAAGCGGTACTGCAGTCGCTTTACCGTTGTGACGAAAAGGGAGCTGAGCCAGAAGGCAAAGCTCTCTGTCTACCGGGCCGTGTTCGTTCCTACCCTCACCTATGGTCATGAAGGATGGGTCGTGACCCAAAGAACCAGATCGCGGATACAAGAGGCCGAGATGGGTTTTCTCCGCAGGGTGGCTGGTGTCTCCCTTAGGGATAAGGTGAGGAGTTCGGTCATCAGGGAGGGACTCGGAGTTGAGCCGCTCCTCCTTCGCGTCGAAAGGAGCCAGTTGAGGTGGTTTGGGCACCTAGTTAGGATGCCACCTGGGCGCCTCCCTAGGGAGGTGTTCCAGGCACGTCCAGCTGGGAGGAGACCAAGGGGTAGACCTAGGACCAGGTGGAGGGATTATATCTCTTCGTTGGCCTGGGAGCGCCTTGGGACCCCCCAGTCAGAGCTGGTTGATGTTGCCAGGGAAAGGAAAGTTTGGGGCTCTCTGCTGGAACTGCTACCCCGAGACCCGACCACGGATAAGCAGGAGAAGATGGATGGAGGAGGATTTTTTTTTTTTTTTTTTAATAACCAACTTTCTTTCAAATGTACTTTTCTAGGAATCTATAAAAACTCTAAAAATAACGTAGCGATCACGTCGTGAGCACACATCCAAGAGGAAGCTGCAAAAATGGCGGACACAGCGCCTTAAAGACTAGTTCGAAGACAAGAGTGGACGTAGGATTGGCCTTTACCCACTGGTGATCAACATGGAATCATTCAGCCTGCGACGCGGGGCCAAAGTCAACGTTTCGTTTAAAAACCATAACCTCTCATTGTGCCTTAAAACAAAAAAGGAACTGAAATCTAAATATGCTAAAGTTGCACCTAAAGGACTACAACACAGACACCACATTAAGCGAAGGGAGGGGGGGCGTGTTCGATCATAAAGGATGGATGGGGGGGGGGGGGGGGGGGGTTAGGGCAGGGTCGCGGCCCCCCCTCCCAAAAATCCCATCAGCCACTGCAACAGACACAGAGGAAGAGTGGTGGATGGTTTTACCTTCGTGGTGCCGATAGGCGTAGTAGGCATAGTGATTCCCTCGCCCTGGGCAAACAGGCAGGCAGGTGCAGAGGAGGAAGGACACATGCACAAGGCCCCACACACACACACACACACGCGCCAACACAATATGCCATAAAGAGGAGGGAAAGAAAGCAGACATAGCAGAGGGTGAAAATGCAGCAAGGAGAAAAAAAAAAATGCAGCTTTACTTTGTTAACCCATTAAATGCATGGAGGCACACACACACACACACACACACACACACACACACACACTCTCACAAGCACACACACAAGCACACACACTTACACGGAATATTTCTGGGGGTCTTAAAAGATTTTTTTTTTTTTTTTTTTTTTTTAAAAGCAAAACTGATTAACCCAAATTAACTTTCAACACTTCTGCCTCACTCGGGTCACTTTGGGCTTTTCAATGTTGCAATCAAGTTGGCTTTTAGCGAAGGGTTCCAGATATTAAATTAATGTCATCATGTGTAATTTATTAGGCCTTAAACACACTTATTTATGTTTATTAAAACTATTATTTTGCTCCAATATTATTTAATTTCTTCAGTTAAATAGTTAAAAGCCTTACAGACACTAATCGTATCCCTTTCCCTGATTTTAATTGGTTATCAAGGACACACACACACACACACACACACACACACACACACACACCCCCAAATTAAGTGACCCATCAACCCTCAGAGTAGACCCTGTGGTTTCCCCAATATTAACATCTACTGCTGAGAAGAGTTGGGGGCTCCATCAGGGCAGAAAGATGAAGGACCCGAGGCGACAGACAGACGGGAAGATAGAGAGAGGGTCAGTAGCAAGAAACAAGCGGTTAGGGCTGCACTTAGACTCAGGTCAGCTGTTTGTTTAGGATCATAACAATGTCATTTTACTGCATTCCCACTTACCTTTGTGTGCTCCAAGAACATCAACCGGGCAAATCTACTTCTAATGTACGAAGTCATTCCCCTCCATTTCTCACAGGATGAATACAATCATATTCGGCACTGTTGTCATTTGTCTTACATCATCACGTCAGTAATATACAGAAACATAGCAACGCAAGATACATGAACACCGGGAGTGGAGTGCACCGGCTGGGCGTAAAGAAGTAGGGCTCAACTCTAACGTCGGGCTTAGCTACGTCCGACGTAGTGATTCGAATTTACACCGAGCGCACCAAGTCTCGGGCGTGTCCACGTGAATATACGCGAAACAGTAATTGTTGCCAAGCAACGCCATTTTACCATTTTACAGACTCAGAGGACCGCAGAGAAGAGGGAGTTCCCACACCCACAGCGTCAGCGATGACTCGAGGGGAATCCCACATGGACACACCCCGAAAGAGAAAGAGGGATTTGTCAGAGCTACAGCGGGAACTGTGTGGCGGTGGAGACCGTCGAATTGAGAGCGGAACACGAAACAATTCTGAATCTGAGCGCAATCAGCACCTGCAAGGTTGGGGCGAGCGCAGCGTCTCGATCTGATCCGTGCTGGGGTTGAGGGGAGATCTCCTCGATTAAATCAAAAAGGGCTCGTCTGCCGAAAC